>NC_137110.1:13325538-13598038 GCF_949357685.1 Gobio gobio
TGCTAATTTAGAAGAGTTTCTGTTAATGTGGGGTTTTAAAGAGTTACCGTCATGGTGACAAGTGATGCATGCGGCTTGGTTTGAGAGCAAGTATGTTAAATGAGGCAACTGATTGCCTCAAAAAAAATCGAGTTCTGCCAACTTATTTGGGTTTACAATCAATAAGCCTCAGGCTGAAATTCACATCGCAGCTCAAACAAACCTTTCAGCTGTGATGCCATTCTGGATCGCAGAAGACTAGGACTCTTACATCAGTAATAATATAAATGACACAAATGTGATGTTTAACTAAAGTCATTTTTGCTGGTTGAATTGGATCATCACAAGTCAGAGGCATTGGTTAATAAAGTGAGATTAAATACATAAAGTATATTTGTGTTATTTAACTACAATGTTTACACAGCACACACAACGCCTCCGCACCTCACTCCATATTCCTCTCGACATGGGGACAAGAGATGTGTTAGTCAATAAATGGAAAAACAAAGTAACTTGCATTACTTATTTGAAAAAATACAACAAATATTTTTTACTTTTCTTTACTAGTTACTTGAAAAAAGTAATCTGATTACGTAACTCACTTGGTCTCACCCCCAATATTGTTTTCTTTTTACATGTGATTCAAGAAAAGGTTAATCTGTGATAGATTAAACAATATCCCAACATGAAAATAATAATTTAAATAATGTTGCGCGGCAAGTCTCTTGGGGACATCGCTTCAACAATGACCTATAACGTGAAACGGACGATGAATGCAAGCTGAAAATTCTTGGAAGTGACTAATCTGTCTGGTGCAAACTGATAATGGCACACTGATCATACGGTATCGGTCAACAGAACACTGGCCTTTAAATCACTTCCTATTCTAAAGATTGTAAAGTGTTGAGAGAATATGTAGCCCACACAAATGAGCTTTAACTTTTGTGATGGAAAATGATTTTTCAAACTGCTGGAAAATGTACAGAGAGTGAATTTAATGACTTTAGACACAATGCACACTAAGAACATCAGTGCTAGACTCATTTCAAGTAAGTATTGGGATTAAAACAGGTGTAGTTTTCCAAGATCTGTCCCAAAAAGGCTGATGGGTTGTTTTTCGTCCTTCCCATTGTCGACTTCTTGACATCTCCAAGACTGCAACATTTGTTTTAATCAGTGGAGTCCATTGAGAAATATATTTTGCGACTGACATGAAATATTTCCTCATCTGAGCCTATAGACTCGCATGGCAATTCATTATGCTGATGGAAGAGATCTTCACGCAAATAAGCCTGTTTAAGCTATCGGCAAAGAAACGGAGGATCTCTAAATTAAAATATGATCTATGATTTGCAAGCACATACCGTATAGGTCAACAGTAGGTCCCATATCCTCAAAGCTATATATTAACTGAAACTTGAGGCAGAGGGTAAAATTATAGCATCATAACAGTGAAATCCCAAGAGGAAGCTAAACAAGCGCCACCACAACTAAACCTGTGCACCTCTTAAATTTAAACCACTAGTCAGGAAAAACAGAGGCCATACAAAACCACAAATCATTAGGCTTGTGAAATGAGAAACATAGTATACATGAATCTAAATTACACTGGTTCAACAGTAACCGCATGTTTACTTATGAATTTAATGAGTTTTTTCTTTACTGTGTGAGATATTGATGTTATGAAAGTTGTATTTGTGTGATAATCCCCAATATTTATTGATTTAAGCTCTCATATCTGAATCTAAATCCAGGGTTATTGTTAATAAATAACTTAATAAAAACTAGATAACGTTTGTTTTTTCTTTTAAAAATATATCTAAAATTAAAAAGAAAACAAAATCTCAAAAACATTAACAACTATAATAGCATATCAATGATACTAAAATAATGCAGTCTATCTTTGGACTATGCATTAGGTATACATAACTTGTAGAACTATGGCACTACTTGTGCTCTAATATGGTTAATTGTGCTGGAATTGTGTTATTCTATTTTGTCCTTAAAGAAGCATTTTAGTCCAACTCTTAGAGCTTTCTGCCCGTGAGAAGGAGCTAATAAAACCTGCCATTAAGGAACTATTAGTCTAAAAATACCTCCCTCGGGTTATAAATTTCACCTCTCCCTGAGGTAACTGTTCAACTTCCGCTACCAATAGTTTTCACCTCTTCCCAAAAATGTCCCAAAGTATTTAAAGCCTCTCAGTTCTTGTCCGAAGCTTTATAAACTCCAGGAGGAGACCAACATAAAATATATGAACTGTGATTAGTTTTAAATCAATTTAATATGGATATAAAGTAATCTAATTGAATCTAATATTAATACAAAACATAACATTATTTTTGATAATTGTCCCCAGCCTTTTTTGACAGCCAATTATTTTCCAAACACATGAAAACACAGTGTGACATTTACTTACCTCTAAAACTTGAACTAAATCTTCCAAATTCTCAGTTTGAACAATTACGGCTCTTACATGAAATCAAACTCTTTGCTATCATTTATTTCAAATAATTGGCCAGTTAATTTCTTATATTATAATCATCACACTTTTGATGTAGAAGTTGTTGGACACTGGAATGATTATTAGGACAACGGATATTAAGGGCTTTGCTCAGACCTCTGAGGATGCATACAGGGCTATGCTTTGATGAAATTGAATTTTATACACTTTAAAATAAATATTACATTTTATGAAGTAAATATTACTGAAACTACAACTAAAATGTTGTAACTAACCCTCAGACTGTCCATAGTCAGGAGTGTTTTCTTCAAATTCAAGAAAATCGGTCTGCAAAGACACTAAAAACCTAGAATTTATGGAACATATCAAATGTTCAATTATAGATAAATCACACACTTAGCTAATTTCTTGCCCTGAAATCATGATACATTTGAAGCAAGTGTGGCTTTCATCAACATGAAGCAAGACTCTCAATTTGAGTTTCTAAGCATCACATGGTGGAATTATGGCAAGGGCAGGCAGTGAATGCAAATGATGCTCACTAAAGCTGTTCAAATGTCGACCTGATAATGGCGCCGCAGTGACGCAGGACAGCAGCATTCAGAGGACAAATTCAAAGCTATCAAATTGGCTTCCCTCATTCGCCCCGACACTAATTAGTCATTTTCATCTCGGGATTCAACACTCTCAACCTTCTATTGCACCACACACACAAAGATGTAATGATTCTCTATAAATACAACTAATATTACTGTAAATCATGGTGACATTTGGCAGACGTGGTCTCGGCCAGATGCAGCACATTCAGCTGTTATGCTGTTTGCTGCCGTTTTGTCTCTCAGACAGGTCGAAGGATGCAGGTTGAGCAAGCAGAACAGTTGCATACTTTATGCACCCACATCGATTTTAATTCAGCTTGCACTGAGACATCCAGTCTAAGCCTGTGGAACTCATTTAAATGTATAAACAGAGCTAGAATCTATAGATCCAGCACCACAGTATTTGCTTTTGCAAACAAATGGGCTACAATGCTTTATTCGACAAAGTCTCACATCATGATGTTTTGGTCTTCAGCGTTAATTTCACACACCCCAAACTTTCTTAGTTAGTTAGAAACATACGTTTTCAAGAAAAAAACATGACTGCTTTAAAATGTGCATTTTCAGTATGGGTGTGTGCAATTTATGTTGTAGAACAAAACGTCAAGTTATGTTTACCACATTTTACTCATAAACTGAAAACCCCATTATAAAACCCCATAGGACAATCTAGAGGGAACCAGTGGCGAATTAGTCGTGTTTTGACCGGCCTCTGACTGCAATGTGTTTATTGATGCTAAAATCATAGATTTTATAAATTGGCAAGTACAATTATGTCAAAGCTATAAAAATGTATAAAAATATGCATCTTACGTTGGTGAATTGTCATGACATTTTTTCGGCAAATTCTTTGGGGTAAGCTGCACCAGTCTCTCAGTTAAGAGTGATAGTGATTTTCATCCAAAATATTTTCAATTATTCAATTATAATTTATTATAATTATAATTTATTAAATTATATTTTTTCCCACATTTATGTTAATTTTTTTAAACGTAAAATGTACACATTTTACACCTAATTCAATGTACCCATAACATGGGGCAAGCTGCGTCACAGGGATTTTAAAAGTACTTTTTGCACTCTAATTTAATATCTAGTAAAGTACAGCACTTACTGCAGTATTTCAATAAAAAAAACCAGCAGGACATTCTAAAATGCTAAACATGAAAAACACTTAAAGCACCTACTAAAACAGCGATATTAAAAGATTAAATTCAGTATACATGTTATTGATGATGCATACTGAGCCCAAAATATAAACGCAAAATGCTAAATGGTTTAGCGTTTTCTTTATTGTTGTTTTAAAAAGCTTAACAAGAAACTGCACATTGCATTTATATTCTGGGTTCATCTGCTTGCCTGTACATATGCATCATCCATAGGGTGCATTGAATTTGGTCTTTAAATATCACTGTTTAACTACATTAGTACAAACCTGGAAACAATGACTGGTGAAAAATGGGGGGAAGCCTTGTTTTGCCCTCTTCGCAGATATGAATGCAGGGCAATTTTGCATCAATACAAGAATTTATCTAATTGAATACCCAATGTAAAAAATGGACATGCATGCATTCATTAACATTAAAGAGAAACATATTAATATTAGAGGAAGAAATCAGGTAAAAACAATATGACTAATGTGGTTATAATCTAATTTAATCTAATAATATTCATAAAAAAATAAAAAAAACATCAACAACATTATTTTTGATAACAGGTCAATAAGGGAGTGACGTCATGTGAAAACTATGAGGAGGTAAGAAGTGGCACAACTTACCCCACTCCTCTCTACTGCTGAAAATGAATGAATGAATGAAGGGAAGTTCCTAGTAAAGTTTGACTGATTGGTAATCTTTAACTGGTTATCTTTGTTTTTGCATTAAAAAATGTTTTGCAAATACGCAAATAAACAAGACATTAGGCAATAAAATATGTAATTTTTTTTGGGGGGGAAACCCACAATTGCCTGTAATTAAACGCTCACTGACTCAAAGAGCTTCTCCAGACGAGCATGATTAATCTGAATGCATGATCAAGGCTTCACGCTCAACTTGATTAATCAACGTCCATCATACCATGTGTGTGGAAGACCTATGAAACAGAATTTTATAAAAAAATAGCAGATTCATAAATTACCCTTATGCTGGGATTCTTCAATGGATTGCCTGATTGGCTTTGCATGGAGTCTGTCCTTGCCCTGAACACACTGCCAAGTCAGAAACAGCATGAGATGAGAAGCTTCTAAGAGATTGTGAAAGCACACTACAGACTGAGGGAGAACAGCTTACATCTGCTCATCTGAACGTACAGACTCTAAAGGATTACAAGTGCAGTAAACTTGATGATTCATGTTCAACATCATTTTAAGTTAAATAATCAGCTTTAGTGGTCTCAATATACATCATAATGATGCATTAAAAATGCATTAAAATCCAAATTAATTTATTTAGAAGGAAATAAACTCTCTGCAGGCAGTGTTGAAAATGTCATCAACTCCACTGCAGCTGCTCACTTCTAATGTTTGTATTATTTATAATTAAATAGCAGTACTAATCTGAAATTAATGTAAAAATTAAGATGATGAATGAAATCTCATAGATCAAAGGGCTCTCACAAATGGAACAGCTCCCTGAAATTCCCCCATGGGATTGTAAAGCACGTAGAGTGCAAGAAAGAATCAAGATCCTCGAAAGCCAGCTGCGCACCTCTCCTCCTGAATGGATTTGGAATTACGCAGACTAAAGGTAAACAACTTGGAGCACAGTATGTTCAGAGACTGTCATACAGTGGGGAGGTAGAAGACAGAGGTTTATCCATTATACTTTGAAGGATTTCTCTGTATGTAAGATGTGCTTTCTCTCTCGCTTTCAATTTTTCTGCAGTCTTTCCCTCTAAATTAAATCAGGGCCTTTTCCATGTGTTAAATAGAAGTCGCACCCCACTACTCCTGGGGTATTAAGCAGTGTAAATGTGTGTGCCTTTCTGCACTAGCACTCAGTTGCACTGCATAAAATCACATTTAATTTGCCAAAGAACTCTCTTGGTTTGATGGAGCGGTTAGAATAACTGAGGCAGACTGAAGTTTAACCATCATCCGGTGAAAAGCAATTCAGGTTATTTTGAAGTCTGTATATTGACAATAAAAAGATCAGAGGGGTACCTGAGATACATTCCAACATTATCAATCACATGAACTGCAAGTTCATAGATTATTGGCTATCCTATGGAGAACAAAACCTGAAACAAAATCAGAATAGTAAATGAATAATAGAGCCCGACCAATATGGGTTTTTGTGGGCCGATCCCGAAATTAGGGAGTAAAAAAAATCGGATAACGATATATATCGGCCAATAATCTTTATGTGTATATTATAGTGCAGTACCAATGCTATCTCATGACCAATTCGTACGTATTTTACGAGGTGGCTAATTCGTATGAATTTGTACGTTTTGTGTAAACCCCAGTGATGGGTAGGTTTAGGGGCAGGGTTTGAGGTAGGTCATTCGTACGAATTCATAAGAATTTGGCAACTCGTCAAATACGTACGATTTAGTAAAAATCGTACGAATTCGTAGGAGTGAGGTCGTACAAATTCGTACGAATTAGCCACCTCGTAAAATATGTACGAATTGGAGTGAGATCGGGTTGGCAGTACCAGTCAAAAGTTTACACAAACTTTCCCATTGGTGTGTCCAAACTTTTGACTGGTACTATATATAATACATTATATACATAATTGTACATAAATACAATGGAACAAACATACAAATGAAAATGTTTTTTTCAGGTTTTTCATGTAGGTCTAAACTAGATTTTCAGGTAGGCTACAGAAATAGTAATCAAATGTAAAATATCACTTCATAGTCTTCACTGTATAAATATAGATGAACCCTCATTAAAGTTATTCAGTCAAGAGCAGTGAGTGTTTTTTTTTCTTTTGTTATCTCATCCTTTATGAGAAAACGCTGCCATTGACGAGATTTTCCTGCTTTCCATGTTTTCACTATTATATGGGAGAGGGCGCTATTACACATTTTCTGAACGAGTACTGAATCTCCTTATCAAAACACATGTGAAGAAGAAGCAGAAACAGCAGATGCATATGTAAAAGAACACGATTATCAACATTAAACAGCATATAAATGCAAACGGCTTTATTATTTAAAGGTCCCGTTTTTCCTGTGTTTTTGAAGCTTTGATTGTGTTTACAGTGTGCAATATAACATGTGTTAATGTTTCGCGTGTAAAAAAACACAGTATTTTTCACACAATTTACTTATCTGTATACCGCTGTTTTCACTGTCCTAAAAACGTCTTGATGATTTCCTTGTTCTATGAAGTCCCTCCTTCAGAAATACGTAACGAGTTCTGATTGTGCCAGCGGTTCTCGTGCTGTGATTCGACAGCAGCTTAGCGCACGTTGCCCGGAAAGGTCATGCCTCTTACCATAACGGGGAGATGCATTCGCTCAAAGTACAGCGTCCCTGAAGGCCAAACAAAGGTGATTTGACTCCGGGATGAAAATAACAGCGTCTCGACGACATGGCGACAAACACACTCTACGAACGCAACACTTCCTCTTCTCCACGTGGAAGATCAACAAGACCACGCCCCCTTTTTTGCGTATTCTTGTGGGCGGAGGTTAGTCAACAAACTGTTCTACTGACGTCATTAAAGCAGGGAGTACAGGGATGTAGTCCCAACCGGCCGTTCGCTGTAGGCTTTGAAAGGGAACTTCTGTTAAATATCTCGCTTGGCATTGAACTTTGAGCTTTATAATTTTACAGGTATTATTTATGCTCTAACAGCAACATTACACACTCACTAAAGTTTGAAAAATGGGATCACGAAGAACAGGACCTTTAATGAAATGTTGACCCAGGACAGGCTATAAGACTGTGAAGCTTTGGTGGTGTTGATGAATTCTACTCCATCTGTGTTTTGATCATCTTTCTGAATCTCATCTGTATGTAGTCTTTGACAAAACACAATTTTCTCAGCTTTTTGCTCAAAATGTTGCTTTTTTTCACGAAATCGGCAGACCGATAAATCGGTTGGGCTCTAGTTTATATATAGGACAGTAAGCAACCACCCAAATCATCTAGATCACCCATGAATTGCATAGCAAAGCTCAATCAGAAAGTCACCCAGAATACCTAGCAACCGCATATCAATAGCCAAGCGACCACCCACAACACCTTAGTACTGAGGTGATTTCATCAGAAAAAAGTAACAATCTAGTTTAACAACAATAATCTTGTTCTTTGTAAATTATAATAAAGAACACAACAGTACAAACATTTACACAAAAACACAACATATCTCTCTTTAAAGTAGTCACTTTCAAGACCTGCAAGAATAAGCAGCGAAGATTATCTGAAATGGTCTTGCTTCAGCGGCTCATCAGACATTGTTGTGAATCCTCAGCAGGATGGTTTGTTTTCAATTTCTCAAGGCCATCTGGAGGCAACAGAAGAGATTGGGATCAAGTTGGATGTTACAGATTCTACAGTACTCTTCTCTACCTTAATGTGACTTGTGGGATGGCAGATATCTCCCATAGCATCACAAAAGAGATGATAAACCCATTCTGAACACAAACTAGATGTGATTGTAGGAGCATCAGGGTTTTCAGAGTTGGCTTTTCTTCCAATTGACAAATAAGGGCAATTCAACTGTGGAGTCACAGTATATGTATGTATTGTTGCCTATTTGTGCATGGTGTGCTTGATGTTACTGGTATTTTTCCATTTTTCAATCCAACTACATAAGAATGCTCAGATCTTGACAACAAATGTCAATTAAAACAATTGGATTTCTACATTCAGGTGCTTTTGTCCCAAAATGAATTTCCAATATGACACTGTAAGTGAAAGTAAACTAAATAAACTAAAACTAAATTTTAAAGAAAATGTAAATGGTTGCATGCAAAACTTGGCATGATGTTAGGGTGTTATAAGCTGTTATGCTGATGACATTCAGCTCTATATTTCTTGGAGCCCTGACAAAACTTACCAATTCACAAGATTGACGGAATGCATATCTGATATAAAAAATTGGAGGACTAGTAATTTCCTACAAATTAATTCTGAAAAAAAAAAAAAAAAACGTAGTAACCTAGAATACTGTCTAACACTTGATGGCTGCTCTGTCAAGTCCTTATCGTCGGTTAGCATAAACATAGAAATTTCCAATTTCTTTTAATCAATTAATTGATTGTTATTTCTGCATTAACTAGGTCTGCCGGAATAGGGGACATGTCCGAGAATACCTGATATACTCGTTACATTATATAAAAAAAGAATGGTATCTATGCTAATGTTAGTCTCTCTGTATATCCCAAGGTTTACTATCTGCCAGATCCAGATCTGCCAGATCCAGATCAGATGGTGGACCTGCGCCAAGACATGACCCCAACGCAGCCCTGAAGTGTCGGCAGAGACCGTGTCAACTAGACTCTCTAGGCCTCCTTCCCTTCCCCTCTATACAGATAAAAACACATCAAACACGCTTGCCTATAGGCTGAAAACATAATGCTTGTACATGCCGTTTACGTTTTCACGGATTCGCCTTTTTTGGGGTTTGCGCAGGGATGGCGATGGTATAGTTTCAAAACTATTTCAAACCTATTTCATGGTTTGCGTTCTCGGGCCACCAAATGCTGTTTCCGTGCCGATGGGGTCCGGAGCGCATTGGGGGTTTTCTGTTTTAGTTGAGGATGGTGTTGTTTAAGTGGCGCCAAATTAATCAGTTTTTACAACAGAAATGAATCAATCAAAAACTTACTTTAGCTTTTCTTCTAAAAAAAAATTAATTTCCTATTATCATCTGCTTTAAAGCAATCCGTGTTGTAAAAAGCACTATATAAATGAAGGTGACTTGACTTGACTTGTTGTGGGTGGTTGCTAAGTCAAAAGAGCCCATCTCTAATTCTCTATTATATTTAGATCCCTAAATATGGCTAAAGCCCCTCCTTCAGTGTAGGTCAATGCATTTTTCGCCCATTTGATCAACCACCAGGTGAAAATCGTAGGTACGACCACCTAGATAAATCGTGGCGAGCGCCACTTCACTCTCCAAAATAAAGGTTCCAAAGGGGGGTTTTGCAGCACTGCCAAAGAACAACAATTCTGAGTTCCCTAATTCTTAAAAGAACCATTTTTGTCTTAGTTGACGTAGTTACATTGTACTCACTCAAATAAGTACTGAGTACTACATGTACTTACTATACAGTTGCGGTTAGGTTTAGTTACTTGTAATTATGCATCATTTACTGTTGAGTAAGTACATGTAGTAACACGTACCTATGTCACCTTAAAATAAAGTGTTACTTGGTGCTTCATGGAACCTTTATAGTTAAGCGTGTAACAATAAAAAATAAGGGACCCACTTTATATTAGGTGGCCTTAACTACTATGTACTAACATTTTAATTAATCATTTGATACAATGCACTACATACATGTTTTTACATTGTACTTACATTTTAAAAAATACCTGCATGTAATTACGTCTGTAATTAATTTCTGTAGTTACATTTGTAATTACACAGTTGGCACTTCCCTTACACCTAACCCTACCCTTAAACTTACCCATACCACCACACCTGTCCCTAACTCTACCCGTATCCCACCTCAATATCAGCAAAGGTGTTTTGCAATACAATTTGAACACAGTAAGTACATTGTACTTATTTTTTAATGTAAGTGCATAGTACTTAAGGCCACCTAATATAAAGTGGGGCCAAAATAAGTATTGAACTATTCAATTATTCAATACATTAAAAACATTATAATACCTCATTTCATGAGGTCATTTCACTTCTTATTATAGTATTTTCAGCAGCTGTGTGTTCTTGTGAACACGCGAATCACATCAGTTTCATTGTTCATTCTTGTCCTCTTGCTCATCAGCTGCTGCTGTTTGCTTCTATTTATGCCTTTTTGAGCTAATCAAGGGCTTCAGACATACAGCCATCTGCTGTCACAAGGCTTCAATGTTACATTTATCAGCGCCATTCAGGTGTTAAATTGAAAAGCAAATTTGACGATAGAAGGCTCTTCAATAAGGAATCAGCTGTAAAAACAATGTGGGGGTGTTATCGCCATCAGTTATTGACTCTAGATAATAGGAAAACATCAAGTGCTGTTTCTTTTTTAATTTCTTAATAATATCATGTTTACTTTCAGAACAGTAACATGAAGTTACTGTAACTTTAGCATTTAGCATGAATTAAACATTATATCTGATATGGTCATAAAACCATTGCAGTGTTTACTTCTGTATCCTTTTTTATTTGAAAATCCCCCACCCCTTCAAAAAAAACTGAGTTAAATGAAGTGAAGAGAGAACAGAGCTCTGTGGGAGTCAAATACGCCTGAGAGGCAATGCATCATGGGAGCAGACTCACCTTTCCACCCATGAGATTGCAGTGGGAGAAAATCAGAGCAATCAATCTGGTTCTCTTCTGTTTCAGGCACTTCGCTAAACATGGTCCACTGCATGGCTGGCTGGACAATAAGTAAAAGCAACAGTGGGAAAAGTCATTTCTGAGTTGATTTTTACTCAAGTGAAACTTGCCAACACAAGCCAGACAATTTGTATTCAATCATCATAGACAAAAAGGGAAGCCCAATCTCCGAAGCCCAAGAGCAGGTACCCGAATCTTTACATAACATACAACTTTAAATGAAGGATGAAACAACACAAGGAAGGTTTCATTTCAGAAAGTTCAACGTCAAAAAACAGATATTGAGTGTTTTCAAACTCTCAGTGACTGGTGCACATGCACATCTACTTTAAGATACAATAAGATACTCATATCTTCTTTATTTACAATTATATTACAGGTGTGTATTATATTAATATTATCAACTGGTAAACCATCAGTTAGTTTAATCTCAAACAAATGTTTTTGAAAAAATTAAAACAAAAAAGATACAATATTAAGTAAGTATCTCTGCTAAAATGTCTTATTGCCCTTCCCATGGTCCCCTAATATTATTAAAATATTGTTAATATTATGTTTTCTACTTATTTTTGTTAGAATTTAAAAATGAAGGCTGTGTTTTTTGTACTGTACTTTTTGTGTTTATAATTATTTGTGGCAATGTCTAACATGCGTAACGTTTGTGTGATTTTTTTCCATTTGGCAATATTTTATATTCTTTGAAACAGTCATTCAAAATATTTATTTATTCACGTTTTCCATTTTAAAAATCATTTGAAACGTATGTTATGTTATATAAAGTTCAGACCCAAAGTGTATTTATCCTGAGCTGATGAAGACTTGTACTCTACAGATTTAAAAAAAAAAAAAAAAAAAAAACTAAACTATAATATGGACAGTGAACATGTCAATAGAAAAAAAACACCCAACTTCAGTGTTGTTTTATGGTGACCACT
Source organism: Gobio gobio (assembly GCF_949357685.1). Lineage (NCBI taxonomy): Eukaryota > Metazoa > Chordata > Actinopteri > Cypriniformes > Gobionidae > Gobio > Gobio gobio. The sequence goes on from NC_137110.1 coordinate 13,337,986, forward strand.
ACTTATCATGCGATCATTAAATACCCCAATTTCATGTTTAAGCTCTATTCACAAAAGCCCACAATAGAGCAGAATAAGACACTTGACACGGATAATGAGCTAATTAACTCATAATTATTTTCCTCTTTTGTGCTCATGATTGATGTTAATATCTCTATTATTTACATTGATCGCATTCTCTCCTCCTCGTGGTGAGAAAACCGAGAAAAACAACTCTGAATTCACTGACCTTTATTTTACACTGTCCCTCGTAGCTACAGTCTGTGGTTAGAAACTGCAGCTTTTTTTCCTATTTATTATCTATTTTAATACTCTCAATTGTTCTCATTTTTCTTCACGAATTTACGGGACAAGCATACAGGCTAGATTATGCATTTGTTTATTTATGAAGATAAAGTTGAAGATAGAATGTGGGTCACTTTTCAGGCTTCATCATAAATGTTTGTCCAATAAATCGCAATAAGCTTTCTCAGCTTTCAAATTCTGTCCATTTTATAACAAAATTCAAACAATAAATACTGTTTTGGCACTCTGTGGTTGAAATAAACATGACATCAGAAAATATGTTGAAAGATACAGTCCAACTTACCGAGATTTATGTCTCTGCATGTAATCGCTCAATCAGTGTTTCTACTGCAGAAAGACGTCAATAAAACAACCTGTAAACAATGACCCAGAAAAGCCATTCCCATTAACTTGATGGTCAGCAAGAGCGCACTTGCCACCAAGTGGACAGGGGTGAGTGTAATCTGTCAAAATGCCGGACGGCTTTCAGATTTTCTGTTAATGCAAACTCTGCTCTCAATGCTACTATTTGTTTGATATTTTTCATTGAGGGTTTATAACTGGCTTGAGGAGAAATGTAATTTAGTTAGAAAATAACACAAAAAGAGAGCTGCCTTCATCAGCTAATATACTGATTTGGGTCTGAGCATTATCATATTTCTCAAATGGAGCTGACATTAGGTAGCCTAGAAATCTAGACGTACCCTAGCGGCAGCAAATCTAATTTGCCGCGAGTGTAGTCTAGCAACTCTCGGTAGACCTGCGAGCTGGAAAAAACAAACTCTGGTCAGGCCAATCACATCGTGTATAGAGTCGGTGGGTGGGCTTAACATAATGACGGCACGCCAGTGTTGCCAACTTAGCGACTTTGTCGCTATATTTAGCGACTTTTCAGACCCCTTTAGCGACTTTTTTTTAAAAAAGCGACTAGCACCAAATCTAGTGACTTTTTGGACAAACGTCAGCTACTTTTTAAACAAATGTTGCCAGTACTGTTCTGCGAGCGCGAGGTCTTGCTTTCTCCCTGCCGTCACACCTCTCTCTGCGTTTACCCCATTCAGTGAGTGGCTATGGCTGAGAGGAGCATCGTGTGCCGCGGGCTTAACATAATGACGGCACGCCAGTGTTGCCAACTTAGCGACTTTGTCGCTATATTTAGCGACTTTTCAGACCCCTTTAGCGACTTTTTTTCAAAAAAGCGACTAGCGACAAATCTAGTGACTTTTTGGACAAACGTCAGCTACTTGATAAACAAATGTCGCCAGTACTGTTCTGCGAGCACAAGGTCTTGCTTTCTCCCTGCCGTCACACCTCTCTCTGCGTTTACCCCATTCAGTGAGTGGCTGTGGCTGAGAGGAGCAGCGCGTGCCGTTGAACACACACAGCAGCTGACAGACGTGAATGAGCAAGCTACACCTGAGCAAACAGTGTTGCCAAGGACCAATCACTTATCTGCTTCCTTTGTTTTATATTTAAAGAATTTAGTTTGACCCTTTATGATTTCCATTCTTCTCTTGTGCGTATCACTTATATTACTCACTATCACAGAGCTTTAGTTCATCCAGTTTCAGACATCTCTCAATTCAGATTGTAAAAAAAAATGAGTCATTAACTATATCATACTCGTTCTACTGTATGAAAAAAAGATATAGGAAATGAGAACATATTTATTGGACAGTTGGCTGTATTATATTATTTTAAAATACAGTGAGCGGATTAGGAGAGAAAGCACATTAGGCAGGCAGAACGCAAGGACGACGCGGTGACGGCACGGATATGCTAATTGACGTATGACATCATCTAGCGACATTTAGCGACTTTTTGGGCAGGCTATAGCTACTTTCCTTGGAAAATAGTTGGCAACGGTCACGGCAGAGTTGCGACGGTTCCGCATGCTACCGCGTGCTACTCATAAACAAAGAAGCTGTCGAACGGCGGTCTTTCGAATCGGCTTTGGCCGTGACTCTGGAAGACTTTGAGTTAAGCTTTTCTTTGAGAAAAGAACAAAGAGCGGCCCTGAAGTCACGGAAGATGTGTTCAGAGTTTTGCCGACCGGATACGGGGAAAGTTTAATCCATCATCTAGCTAGCGCCACTTCACGTTGCTCTCTGGTTGGTTGTAGCGCTATCCATTTGCGTGCAGAGGGAATTTGAAAGACAACCGTTTGTCCCGCCAGACGGATTGAGCCCTGTCAATGGGGAGTTCTTGATGAGTCTGGCTTGTCAGGCTAGACATAAGGGAGACCAGTGAGTGTTGTCAGTTGTAACACTAAGTTTGACAGGTCAGAAAAGAGCTGTGGTAACGTCATCACTATCATACATTCCCATCTTCTTTTTGAGCTCACAGGAGAAATTGCATGTGACTGAGCACATTTGTAGATTATATGACCAATGAAATGATTTTCAGGTAAGAAAGTAACATTTTTCACCAAGCAGACAAATGTAACAGACAATGTGGCCATGTATCAAAATTTGAGACATCTAGCACAAACAACCACTGAGACTCAAACAAAAAGTGTTACAACCATTCCTGGTCTCCCATATTTACTGTGCTGTACTTGAAAACTGTGTACATGGCTTGACATTACTTGCCCAAGGTCACTTATACAAAACACTTTTTAAACTATACAACCTGCGCTAAAACAAGTTCAAATAGCCTATACAAAATTCAACCAACTAGAAAATGTGCATAATTCAGATTACACTAGCTTGATTGTGTTTCTCCAATTGAGGCAAGATGGCAAGGTCACTAATGATGATATATAGCAGTTTCCCAGCCCTTTTCATGAGGAATCCCCATTTCAATCCCCTGCAAAAAGCCTATTATTTTGTCTGAAACTGAAATCGTGAATGTGGTAAATTATTCAAGATTATTATTTACAACACCCACTTTATTCTGTTCTGAAATTCTACTCAAAATATAAAAAAACCTTTAGTTTTAATGTTATTGCAATAAACAGAAAAAAATGAATACAATAGAACACACTAGCAGAGGAAGCGCTTCCTTTATCATCAAACGACACAACACAAAATACTATTTATACCTGACTGATTCTCCTTCACCTGCATCCATTATTCATGAGTCGCCAAAGCAAGAATCATTCACAAAAACCCTCTGCTACTCTTCATTCCAGTCCAGTCCTTCCCAGAATCCTTCAACACAATCATACTGACCGATTCAAATCCTTTAATTTATACTCATTATTCAAATCTCCATGTGATTACGATCCTGGCCAGCTAATTATAGAGCTTATTATGTTTTGTCCACACTTGAACCCTCTTAAAAACCCCTTGTTTCACTTGTAATAGATTCTATGCACACAGGTTTCAATACTGTGCTTTATTATATGTTGGAGACACGCAGTTTACACTTTCTCCTTTAGTTAACTCTAGTCTAGCTCTGACACTGGCCTGGAGTTCACAGCAAATGCATTTTACAACTGAGCTTGTCAATCTCCCTTTACCCTCCATTTTAAAAGCACCATGTCAATTTAAAAGTAGTTTAATTTTGCCATTTGCATCATGTGCAGGGCTTGTGCCTACCGCTAAACTAAGTTAGATCCTATTCCTACACATCCACACTGATACTGCTCAATGACTCTGCAGTATACTCATCCTCCATCTTTCTCCTCAAGCACACACAGGGGACATGTTTGCGTAAGCTGGAGAGATTCTGCAGTTCTTCTCGACACTCAGGACAGGAGTCAGCCTCATCTAATGACTGTGACCTTTCTCCATCAGGGCCTGGCAGACAAAACAAGACTTAGAAACTCAACAAACACAGCAGTATTTTGTCCGGCACCATAGCGACACCTATTATTAATTAAGCACCTTCAGCACAGAACTAATTCAGAAATTGCTTTGAAAGGATTACACCATCTTCAGATCTAACATTTTCAATAGTTTGCTGTAGTCATTCGCAGAAGGGAATCATTTGTGAGATGCACTGGTCATTTGATCAAAAGGTCACATGGATCCTAATTTGCATGAATGTGAAGAAACCCTGATATGATACTTTCTTGCACAGCCTGTGTTTTTTGTGTATCATTAATCAATGCATATTATTTCAAAGAAAAGAAAGCTTGTCTTCGAAATTCTACTTAGCCTGGCTTCGCCCTCCTACGTCCTTCAGTTCAGTTTTCATTTTCCTTCAGTACTCCGTCTGAGACTGTTGTAGTCTTAGGTTTTCTCCGGGAAAATTTTTACCGGTCCAATCAGCGAACAGAGGGAGTGGCTGAGAACGATGACGTTGATGTCATGCGCTAGTTTGAGTTGTAGTTCAGTAATGGCGGCGGAGAAAAGATCATAGACAGTAAAAGAAATGGACACAGCGACCCCATAGACTTCACAGAGAAAAAGTGAAGTCAAGTAGAAGCACTCACTTCCTGATGGCTGAGCGTACTGCGCAGCCTCAGACTGAGCTTGACAGCGTAGATGTGACATGAGCAACCAGTCTGACAGTGTCAAGTCTTCTAGTAGTTGTGCAAAGAGAAATCTGAATCACGTTGTTGAAATATTTTGTCCCGTTGCTTTTGGCTCTCTATGGGCTTCTCCACATGCTTCTCACTTAACTTTATCGGAATCTATGCCTCCACGTCCCCCCGATTGCCTCATAGACAGTAAAAGATTGCCTGCGAGCTTCTCCTTGGGTCTAGTAATTTCTCTACTGCGCGCGTATTTATTTCATGTGAGAAATAAAGGCGAACGGCGCATGACATACGTCACGACCAAACGTTAGCGATTCAAAAGATCCAGAGTTGCTCTTGGCAGATCCAATAGTTTTAAACTTCAACAGAGTAACCGCTTTCAAGGAAGTAAACGCTTGTCAATGGAGAGTAGCCAGACTTTCTGTACAAATGAAATGTACGAGAGTCTGGTAGGACCAGGCTAGTAATCACTTGCTTTGACTATAAAACAACTTTAATTTGGGTTTTGTTTAATGTTAACAACTTCCCATTAAGGTTAAATTTATAAATATTAGTTAGGTACCATGAGCTAATAATAAATAATACTTTTACAGCATTTATTAAAGAAGGCTAATCTCTCTAAAGGTTTGTCTCTTATGCTTTCTAAGGATGCATATACAGTATATGATCAGAAATAGAGTAAAAACAGTAATATAGTGAAATATTATTACAATTTAAAGCATCCGTTTGAATATATATTTTTCAAATGTAATTTATTCCTGTGATGGCGAAGCTGAATTTTTCAGCAGCCATTACTCCCATCTTCGATGTTTGATTATTAAAGGATCATGTTTCTAATATGCTGATTTGGTGCTCAATAACTTATGTTGGAAATGGAATATATTAAATGCTGTTTAATATATGCGTCACGTTGTGGTTGCAGCAAGGATGAGTTTGAGCAGGATCTAGTTGCAGCAGTAAAACTTTAATAAACAAACTCAAATTATCACTCAGGAGAGAGAACAAGACCCAGGCTGCGTCTGAAAGCTTAGAAGGGCTGCATTCCACGGTAGGATGGCATCAAGGTACGTCCGAATCCAATATTAGCGTCACTTCCTGTCTCCTGAGATACCTTTATCTGATCGATTTTTGAAGGTAGAATAGTTGTATCCGCCTTTGATATGACAATCATGTGCTTTCCATTCTTTGACAGTAGAGCTAAAAAATTCTAAATTCTAAGTCTAAAAAGGCTAAAAAATGCCATTTGAAAGTTGCGGTTGGTGGTCAGTTTGTGTGTAGCCTATATGTACGTTTTTGACTTTTGATGTAATTTACAGTGGGAGATTACTATTGTGGTCATTATATATCACCAAAGCTTGTGCTATTTTGTTGTAGATCATTAAACCGTCACACTGCCTTTTGTGAGGTACCTTCGTGCACAAACGCCTGCAAAGTCATGGCCTGATAAGGCAGTAAGGCAACAAGTCAGTTGCCTAAACCTTCGGATGCAGCCACAGGGACAGAACAACCAACGGAAATAGACGTAAGAATGGACAAGGAACTAAAATAAACAGGGAGTTAACAAGGGGCAGATGGACACAATAGATTGCTATGGGTAACAAACAAGGACACACTAGGAAACTGTGTCCGAAATCCCCCCCTATACCCTCATTCACTTTTCCCTTCATTAGTCTACAGTCTACTTGAGGGAGTGAATGAAAACGAGTTGGATTCGGACACTGAGTACGCTGGAAGGGCTGCAACTTTTGCATAATTTGTGCTTGTGGTTTAATAATTATTTGAAACTTAGCAAACTGGCTAGCCTGGATGCCAGCCGAACTTAGCCACGCCCACAACAACTATTTCTCTCAAAAATGATGATAGTGTTGGTAAGTACTCTGTGTATCCTAAAATTCTTTTTTACAAAACCGGCAAAGACCGTTTACACTCTTATCTTCTTCTTCTACTTCTTCCAGCGTGCGTGCAGTTAAGTTCTGTTGACAACTATGAGTCGCTCCATTGCTCTGATTGGTTGTAGGTCTATCCAATTGAGTGCAGAGGCATTTTCTTTCCTGGTTCGGTTGAAACACGCCCCCATAATCACAGCTCAATGGAGCAGTATCAGACTCATACTCTGACTAGAATTGAGTATGACAATATCAGGAAAACTGGCCTGGTTTTCACTCCGCGTTGCATTTCGGGAAGGCGCCGCCATATTGGGAGGATACGCTATCAGTTGCCATGGTTATTTCGACAATGCAAGCGTTCGTAAGCTTTAAGTCATTAGAAGCTTATGAACAATTCTGCTGCGGCTGGGTGCAAGACTTACAAACCTGTAAACTGCGAGAGCTCAGTCATACTTGCCAAAGTAAGTTTGCCATCCACTTTAATTTTTTATTTTTTTACAGTTCTAATGCTTATTATTGTAAAAAAAATAATAATAAGTTAGATATAATGTAATTGTAATACGTTCATTGTAAAAATGAAATTATTTCGTCTACTGTCATAGACTATGGGAGCTTTAGACATGGAGATCAGGTGTGATTAGGCTGAATGGCAAGCAGATGGGCAATTGCTGCAGACAAAGGGAAATTAGAAATGTAGCATGGAATGAAATGTATGTATGTTGTGTAACAGGTCATGGTATGACTTCAAATGACTTAAAGCTTCTGAACACTGATACTATAAACCAGATAATTGACGATGTCAGGGTGTGTGAGATGTGGTAGCGTCATTCTGTAGCTGGCAGATCGTACGAGTCGGTGTTGTTGATGTCAAGCAGTTTCTCTAAATAACGCTGTTTGGCGGTGTTATTTAGTCTCTCCCGATAGAGCCCTTTGCCTTTCACTTCCTCCTTCTCCATTTCTCCCCAAGAAACTGCACCGCATTGCAAAAATTCAAACAAATCTTAAGCTGTTCTCTCGGTCTCACTGTCGAAATAACCATGGCAACTGATAGCGTATCCTCCCAATATGGCAGCGCCTTCCCGAAATGCAACGCGGAGTAAATATCGTTACGTCACCATCTCATTCTCAATTGGACCAGCGGTTCGGAAAATGGATGAAGGATTCATCTGCAGGCACCATCTGCTCAGATGCAGGAATTCATTCAGTGCATTATGGGTATTCTAAGCCATTGAGTGTTTTACACTCACTATTGCTGTGCATTATGGGACTGAATAAGTGCACTCGATAAAGTCCACTAGGGTTTCGGACACCACTACAAATAGATGTCCCTTCAAATAGTGCCCTATTTAAGAGGAGGTGATTTCGGACACAGCCCCGGTCAACTAAGGAAAAGACAGGAAATACACAGGAACTGTGAACACAAATCTAAACCAAAACAGAACATAAACCTGAAACAGTGATTTTTTTCAAGATTCTTTGATGAAAGTTCAAAAGAGTAAGTGTAAGTCTTTACAGTACATTGTCACTTTTGATCAATTTCGTGCAATCTTGCTGAGTATAACTAGGCCTCTTCGTTTCTTCCAAAAAAACCTCACTGACCCCAAACTTTTGAACAACAGAGTACTATACATTTTTAACATTTAAAGTATAAATTAACTAAAATATTATGCACATGTAGCCTATGAAATAATAAATGCTGTAAATGCATCAAATGATTGTTTTAGTATTGCAAATATTGTACATTTTACCAATTAATCACAGTTTTTGAAAAATGTGGTGTTACCATTGGGATTTGCCAAGATTGATGAGGAACTTGACTTTTTAAGTCTCCAAAACATCCTGGCAGGTATTTTCTTCCCAAGATGTTTGTAAACTACAGGATTATTTTCTCAGGCACGTTTTTAATTACTGGTAGAGTTGCCTGAGGAAGTGCGCTTTCCATGTTGTAATGTTAAAGTACAAAACTAAAGTTTAATTTAAACTACTGGTAACTCTAGGCAATCCTTAGTGGCTAGCTCAGATTCTCAGAGCTTCAGGCCTGGCTCCATTCACAATCCAATCAATTCCTGATGGAAATACATCACATTATGGAAGTAAAATGGGTTTGTGAAAGCCATGTTGACTTTAAACAATGCAATCTGTGAAAGTCGAATACAAAATATCAACACTGACAATGAGTCTCCATTTTGAATGATTACTTACCGTTGCAGATATAAAGCTTCTTAGCTGCAAGAAAGAAAACATATGCGTGCGGACTGACACCAACTGTGTGCAACAGTGAGTCATGGAAAAAAAAGTTATTCATCACAGCTGGCAAGCGGTATTGTGATAGAGTTCAGATTAATTATCCTATCTCTTGCTATGATTTCTAAGCTAAGTTTCCATTTCACATCTCATATTCTATGCTATGCTGTTCTCTGAAAATAAGTACGTTTCTAAACCCGAGTGTTTTTGGCAATGTTCCTTGGAATTACAAAGAGGTCATGACTGACTTGTTTGTGTCCCTTGGTGGGAATGGATTGGAAGCAGAAGTGAACTGAGAATGGACAGAGGCATTGTTAGTGGAGCAGAGTTGTACTGGGAAGCGTTTCCGTGCTCATAGCGGAATGGCAGCATCTCGCGCTACAAACAGCCCAGTCAGTGTTCTGCTCAGGCTTAAGGGTTTTAATTCCAGTGGGGCCGAGATCAATGAGCTTTCACATTTGGGGGAGTTTGCATGGGTGAGGAAGCCGCTAGAAGACGGGTAAAATAGGGAAAGGGATGGGCATATGCGCAAAATCCGTTGAAGACAAGAGAAACACTAAGCAATGTACTGCAGTGGAGAGAGAGCGAAGTACCTCAGGGATCACAGCAAATTGTTTGGTGTTGTTTTGCTATCGATTGGTCATGTTGCTCATGCTCCCTAAATATCAACCCTCACTGGAGAGACTAGCACGCCATAGAAAATATCAGAAACAAGCGATGAACACTGCAGTATTGCCTACATCGCTTCATGCCGCAAGACTTCTGCATTCTTGGGTTGAGCTCATATTCTAAACATCCGTCTTTGTTTTTCTTTTCTTTTAAGACTTTTACAGTTCTTTATATTTGGGGTTTCCATTGATGAATATGTAAAAACAATATTAATTTAGAAATTAACCTCTTATTTAATCCCCCCAAAAATGTCAAAATTTCATATAAAGTCAATCTGAGCTATTTAAAACCAAGTTACATATTATTGAAGGTTTACCTCTCTGTTTTATCACAAATTAGGCTTGCGCATTTCTGAAATATGACTGGAATTCATTTTAATTATATTTTTGTTTGGTGGCAGTCTGATCCCAGCAAAAACATGTTGCAGAAAATAAATGCATAACTAATTAAATAAATAAAAGGCTCCAGCATTCCTGCAACCACATATATAGGACTAGATGTTTGGAGAATGGATGGATGGAGAAATTAATGAATGAATAAATAAACATACATGATCAGTTCTTGTAAGATTAGGAAAATTCCTTAAAGGCCCACTGAAGTGCCTTGCAACACGCAACATTATTCAATGTGTTGGCGTAATTTCCCCTGAAACGGCTCAAGCTGTTATGAGCTCCTCCCCTTTTTTTAAAACAGCCAATAGCGTTTCGTTAATACCACAGTTTGACCTAGAGCCTTTCTGTTTGGTAAAGCCAGAGTTTCCTCCTAATCTCTAACCGTTTCTCATCATAATCTCCTCCATATCACTTTGAAATACAGCATTCTGTGCAGAATTTAAATGGTCCAATATGTTTTGTTGTATGCGCCGACTCGCGCATATTATCCGCGCTGCGCTCTCGTGTCTCTATTCAACGGCTCTGGTCTAGAGACTACAGGCATTTCTCAATGTCAAGGAAGGATCCTCGGAAGCCAGAATTCCGAGGATGCTACGTCATCGACATCCGTCGAAGGACTGTTCCAATGTCGAGGATCCTCGGAATTTCAACCAAGGTCTGAGTCCTTCGTTCGAAAAATATGCCATATACAGGAAAGAATGCATACGTGTAACCTTCGTGCTCTCAAATCACCCACAATCCTATGCGTGCAGCTTTGCTATCTTGGAGTCGGAGCGTTAACGGGGCAATATGCTTTCAAGCGTAAGTATTTACGTTACCAAACTTTTGTTATAACCGCAGTAAATATAAGTCAAGTTTAACGTTTAAATGCCAGTACAAATTACTACCGTATTGATACAAATTACGTTACTGATGGCTAACGGACCTTTTCACTGACGTAATGACGTGCACTTGCTACACAGCAAAATCCCCAGTGTTAAATTAACACTGCTCAGAGTGTATTTGGTCCCACTCCACAGAGAGTTAAAATAACACTGGAGCAGTGTTAAAGTTAATGAGATAACTAAGAGATTAATTAAGTGATGATTGACCATTAGTGATGACACCTGATGATAATGAGCAAAATCACTGAAGAAAAGAGAAAAAAGAAAAACACAAGAACTATGACTGACTATAAAGAAGACATGAAATCTCTGAAGATCTCAGAAGAGGAGGATTAAACAACTCCACAAACAACATTACCAGCTTCACACATTACTAACCAGACTGACTTTATTTCTGTCAGATGTCTACAGAAGCTCTTATTGAGGTTTAGATGTTGATGTTTTAATGAAAATAAATGTTGTCACCATTATGGTGATCAGTGTTTGCTTTAGTTGGGATCTTGACCCTTGACTTCAAAACATTATTTTTCTCTGGCTGCTGTAACTGCTTGGTACAGATTGAACGGCAAGAGAAACTTGATGCTTGTTGTATATGATACAGTTGTTATCATCATATAGTGCATACACTACACAATGATCATATTCTTATCATCAGAGAGCATCTGATTGTGTTTACTCTTGCTTTTCTTGCCATGGCAAACTCAGTTACAGCAGCCAGAGAAACACTAACATTAAAAAGTCATCAAACTGCCCAACTAAAGAAAACACTGATCACCATGATGGTCACATTAAAAACTAACACTTTTCAAAACAAAATCAAACAAAAAATCTGTTGATTCTCAATAAGAGCTTCTGTAGACGTCTGACAGAAATAAAGTCAGTCTGGTTAGTAATGTGTGAAGCTGGTAATGTTGTTTGTGGAGTTGTTTAATCCTCCTCTTCTGAGATCTTCAGAGATTTCATGTCTTTTTTATAGTCAGTCATAGTTCTTGTGTTTTTCTTTTTTCTCTTTTCTTCAGTGATTTTGCTCATTATCATCAGGTGTCACCACTAATGCTCAATCATCACTTAATTAATCTCTAAATTATCTCATTAACTTTAACACTGATTCAGTGTTACTTTAACACTATCTAGAGTGGGACCAAATACACTCTGAGCAGTGTTGATTTAACACTGGGGATTTTACTGTGTAGCCTGTTCCATTTACGTGTTCTCCAAGTGCTAAAGAGGAGCCTCGCCTAGCCTCTGAAGGAAGTGACTTGGAAGGACCAGTCCTGCAGAGGAAGTATCCTTGACATTGAGAAACACCTTATGTGTGCGCTGCAGCGGTGCGCGTGAAAGTAACATGAAACCAGACTTCATTCGCCTCAACTGAAAGCATATTTACTCTGTCTGTATAGTGCACTATGTGCCATTCACCATGTAGAAAATAGTAAATGTGTGAACAGCTGATCGATTTCAGCCTCTGCTTCAGCGTCTATTTATAGTGTAGGGGCGGGCGCTTCAGATTCTAGAGACCATTTGATTGGACAGAAGATGTGATGAGAAGATGAAGGGCCCGTCCACACGGAGACGCGTATCACTGTATACGTATACATTTTTTATCGTATTGGCATTTCGTCCACATGGATCCGACGTTTTGGGAGACTGAAACCGCTATTTTTTTAAACCTAAAGTGGATAAATCTGAAAACGACACCCTTGCAGTTTCGTGAATACAGCCAATCCGTATATTTTGTGAAACGGTGAGGTCATCACACCACGTCCTGCGCAGGGAAGACTAGAAGGGATACAACTACGGGCACTGGCATGCGCACATCAATACTGCGTTGTTTAATTACTGTGTTTGCATTATTGTAAGGGTATGTTTAGGGTGGGGGTAGGTGTATGCGTTAATAAAACATCTGGTAAGTAGCAAATTTATTTATTGTTATTTTATTGTAAGATTTTACCTCACCTCCGACTGTTGCCGTACCCCTTCTAGCCACAACTCTTCTTCTCCATTTTTAGTGCATTTCTGTGGCAGAATTACAGTGCCACATACTGGCCTGGCATGTATACTACATCGTTTTGAGCCGTTTTCATGCTCTCGTGTGTATGCAGACATTTCTTGAAACGAGGAAAAAAAAAAGATCGGGTAGGGAAAGTTCTGGCTTCGTGTGGACGGGGCCGAAGTCTGCGATGATCGGTGATCCATTTTGACAGAAGTGAGAGACTAAGTTTTGAATGCTTATATCTCCTAAATGCGAATTGTGTCATGTTTTGGAACACACCAGCTTATTCATAATAATGGGACCTTAAAGGTCCCATGGCATGAAATTTTCATTTTATGAGGTTTTTCAACATTAATATGAGTTCCCCTAGCCTGAATATTGTCCCCAAGGGGCTAGAAATTTTGATCGGTGTAAAACCGAGTTCTGAGTGTCTTTCTCTGCCTTTGAGAAAATGACAGCCTAGACGAGCTGATCTGGAATTTTCCTGTTATGAAGACATAACAGGAACGGTTACCTCCCTTTCCTCCGCCCAGAGAATTTGGCAGGCACGCCCATACGAGCGCCATATTTGTTTGTCCTCGAGAGATCATGGCTTGCGAACGAGTGAATGCTGGCAGTTTCTCAGTGTTTGGATGTATAAATGATAACAGAAATCTTTTTTCAGTTCCTTTCTATCTTGTGAGTCAGTGTTTTTGTACGTCCTCATCGCGTCTATCTGTTCTAAAATGTGCATATAGTTGTGAGTTTCTGATCCACATTGGCAGACTCAAATCTCTTTAGAGATAAACCTCACACACGCCGAGGCTCGGGTTAACTGCAATGTCTTAACTGCAATGTCTAGTATTGCATTAGTATTGCATCCTTCATGGGCATTTAATACTTTTTGACTTTTCAGTCTGAGTTAAATCTCTTTTTTGGCTCAATTTATCTGTAAAAGAAAACATGCCTAATAATTCTGCACACCTGAATATAAGGTGATTTTCATTTCCAGCCTTCATGAACAATTATATATCACTTATACATTATTAAATACTAAATCAATAGTAGTTATTAGGATTACTGTGGTTTGGAATTGGTCAAATGTGCCTGGAAAAAAAATATGATCAGAAAATCAACGTGCCTAATAATTCTGCACTCCCTGTATATATATATATATATACACACACATATACATATACACACACACACACACACACACACACACACACACACACACACACACACACACACACACACACACACACACACACACACACACACACACACACACACACACACACACACACACACACACACACACACACACACACACACACACACACACACACACACACACACACACACACACACACACACACACACACACACACACACACACACACACACACACACACACACACACACACACACACACACACACACACACACACACACACACACACACACACACACACACACACACACACACACACACACACACACACACACATATATATATATATATAAATAAAAGGTTCATTAGCTTACATTAGTTAACATGAACTAATAATGAACTGCACTTATAAAGCACTTATTTATCTTTATGTTAATTTAAACATTTACTAATGCATTATTAAATTATTGTTAACATTAGTCAATGCACTGTGAACTAACATGAATAAACCATGAACAGCTGGATTTTTATGAACTAACGTTGACAAAGATTAACTAATGCTGAGCAGAGGTGTTGTTCATGGTTAGTTCATGTTAACTAATACATTAAATAATGCTAACTAATACAACCTTATTGTAAAGTGTTACAGAGAGGTGTGTGAAAGCTCTCCAAGTAGCCTGAAATTCAGGGTTTTCGCTTCTTATCAATCAGATCGCAAGTAACTAGTAACTAACTACTTGAGTAGTTTTCTCATCGAATACTTTTTTACTCTTACACAAGTAAATATTACGATTGTTACTTTTACTTTTACTTGAGTAAATATTTCCGTAAGTACTTGTACTTTTACTTGAGTACAGATTTTGGCTACTCTACCCACCTCTGTCAGGGGGCCTTTAAGTATCATCCTGATGCAAACTGATGTTAACAATGTTTTTTAATATAAAAAACGACCCTTGTTTTCTCAGATGCAAAAAAAAAGACATTTAACATGACCACTTTTCAGAATAAGCTGAAAAAGTTTCAGCACTCATATAAAATAGAAAAACGAGATTTAAAAGTGTGATTTGTGGAATTGTTTCTTTTGCAGTGCATCAAGAGCAAATAAAAGCACATATGACTTTTGAAAATATGTAAAACTGACTGACAAAAAAGGATTTCCTTATGATTTTGGAAATAAAACAAGTCCGTATGCAATGCTGTTTGTGCATTCTGTTGCTATGGAAAGCTGTGTGTGTGTGTAATGTTTTTAGAAGGATTTGAGGGAGTGTCTGTGTGTGCACATCGCTCTTGATTCTTGGCTCTGATGATAAGCTCCCTGCTTGCCTGAGTGCCTTTCCAAACCCAATGTCGGGGTGTTATGACTATGGATGACAAGCACAGGAGCTTTCCAGCCTGCAGACAGAGGAGCAGGGAGACATGGATAATAGAGTGTAAAGATATACAAGACACGTGGAAAAGTAAAAGATGGTGGCAGTCAGAGAAGACAAAGATAGGCCTATAGAGGAGTGATGTAGGAGGTGAAAGCTGGAAGAAAATCATTTTAAAGAAGAAAAAAAACAGCAAAGGAATAATATTAGAGATATTAAATGAAAAGCAGCAACACATTTTTATACCACAATACTGTGGGAAAGTGGCACATTTAATGTGTGTGTAAAATCTGTTTGCCTATTTTAGAGGCTTGCCTACTCATAAAAATGGCAGCAATACACATGTGCATTTGTGAACAATAATCAAGCAATTATGAAGCAGTAAAGCTGCCGTATTACACTTTCTGTCATTTTTTGATCTGTATTTGCATTCTGTTTTCAGTTACTGCATCGATCGCACGCACAATTCCTGTTTTTTAGCTACATTCCCATCTCTCCTGTGTTGTTTTTCCTTAGACCTTGAGTAGATTGAATTATCTTGCCCCTACAGTGCACATTCAAACAAACACAAAATCAATTTAAAAGCAGCTTATGGTGAACACTTGACCAATAATTACAAATGACAGGCAAATACAACATGCCACAGCTGCCGTCCCCTAGACAAGGAGAGGGGATGCAATACTGTGTATTACACCGGTAGAAAATCACTCTCGGAAATGAGGGGAACAAAATTCAAGGGCTAAAGGGTAAGCTCAATAAAAATTCACGAGAAAACAACTAGCAGAATCAACAAATAGAGGCCTTGAAGCAGAACTGCCACATCCGACTGCAGTGACACTATTTTCCATTGAGAAATGTGTCCGATGCAAAAAGTATTCAGGTAATTCCATTAAAGGGTGACAAATGGTGCCAAATGTCTTTGTGCAAGTTTCCTAAGCCGGTCACATGTACACCATTTAAAAATTGTATTTACTGACTTTATTGACTGATTTATTTAAATCCTATTATAGCCAGTGGTTTTGCTGTCATCCATTACAAAGCTGTACAGAATGCTCTTTGGCATTGAACGTTGCCATAGAAAAATTATTTGAGAGTAAGGATGTGGACAGCTTTGAAGAAAAGCTCAGTTGCAATCTTGTAATTACAGCAATTCTAGGACGCGAGCATTATTTAAATCAGTGTTTATGTATACGCAACATTGACATGAAATGTATTATTCTAAAATAACCCATGCAAAGAATAGTTTATCACTAATACAGTGCTCAGCATAAATAAGTACACCTACTTTGAAAAGTAACATTTTAATATCTGAATGAACACAAAAACAATTTCCAAAATGTTGACAAGACTAAATTTAATATAACATCTGTTTAACTTATAACATGAAAATAAGGTTAATAATATAACATTTTTCAGTTGAACTCAAATTAGGGTGATGCAAAAATGAGTAATTGCATCTAGTAACTACCTAACTACATCTAGTACTTTGTATGCCCGCCATGATTTTTAAAGACAGCCCTTCGCCTTCTAGGCATGGAATGAACAAGTTGGCGACATTTTGCAACATCTGTCTTTTTCCATTCTTCAAGAACGAACTCTTTAGAGACTGTATGCCGGATGGACTCAGCCTGTCTCTTCAAAATTCCCCATAGGTGTTCGATTGGGTTCAGATCAGGAGACATACTTGGCTACTGAATCACTTTCACCCTGCTCTTCTTCAGAAATCCAACAGTGGTTGGAAAAGTGCACGACGACCAAGGGCACGGAGTGATGGTCGCATCTTCTCTTTCAGTATTGAGCAGTACATCTGTGAATTCATGATGCCATCAATGAAATGCAGATCCCCGACACCAGCAGCTTCACATAAGGACACTGCCACCACCATGTTTCACTGTAGGCACCATGCATTTTTCTTTGTATTCCTCACCTTTGCGACGCCAGTTTTGAAGCCATCAGATCCAAAAACATTTATCTTGGTCTCATCACTCCAGAGTCCCAGTAGTCTTCATCTTTGCCCTGGCAAACTCTAGGTGGGCTTTTTTGTGTCTGGGCTTAAGGAGATCCCATGCATGCCATTCCTCTGCAGTGTACGCCGTATTGTGTCATGGGAAATAGTCACCCCAGTTTGGCTTTCTACTTCTTTAGATAACTGCAGTGAACTTGCATGCCGATTTTCTTCAACCCTTCTCATCAGAAGACGCTCCTGTCGAGGTGTAAACTTCCGTGGACGACCTGGACGTCTCTGTGAGATGGTTGCAGTTCCATCTTTTAAAAAATTTTTTGCTACAGTATTCTAAATGATAAGTAAGACTTTGCTGATCTTCTTGCAGCCTTCACCTTTCTGGTGTAAATAAATAATTTCTTTCTCAGGTCTTGTGACATCTCTCTTCCATGTGGTTCAATTGCTGATAGAATGAAATGGAAAGGGGTTTTCTTTAAGTAACACCCTTTTATAGGCCACATCCACACGAAGCCAGAGCTTTCCCTATCCAATCTTTTTTTCCCTCATCTCAAGAAATATTTGCGTATACACGAAACCGCTGAAACCGACTACAACGATGTAGTATACATGCCAGACCAGTATGTGGCGCTGTAATTCTGACACAGAAATGCACTAAAAACGGAGAAGAGTTGTGGCTAGAAGGGGTACAGATACGGTCGGAAGTGAGGCAAAATCTCACGATAAAATAATAAATAAATTAGCTACTTACCAAATTGTGTTTTATTAACGCCTACACCCCAACCCTTACAATAATGCAAATAGCTATTAAATGACGCAATATTGATGTGCTCATGTCCAGTGGCCGTAGCTGTATCTCTTAGTCTTTACCGTGCGGGAAGTGGTGTGATGACATCATTTCACAAAATATACGGATTGGCTGTACACACGAAAGCGCAAGGGTGTCGGTTTCAGATTTATCCACTCTGGGACCCGGTTTAAAAAAAATACCGGTTCCAGGCTCCTAAAACGCTGGATGCGCCTGAACGAAATGCTGATATGATTCAAATTTTTTATGTATACAGCTAAACAGGTCTCCGTGTGGACGGGGCCATAGTCAACCGTCTGCTGGACATCTGTGTAATGAAAAATTACACTCACCTGTGGTTGAATTCTTGTTAAATTAGACATTTGTAGTCTAAAATGTAGCTTTCCTCCAGAGACTTTTAGTGGGGTGTACTCATTTTTGCATCACGCTAATTTGAGTAAAACAAAATTGTTCTCCAATTATATAATTAACCTTACTTTCATGTTATAGGTTAAACAGATGTTATGTAAAACTTAGTCTTGTCAACATTTTGGAAATTGTTTTTGTGTTCATTGAGATATTGTTTAAAATGTTACTTTTCAAAGGGGGTGTACTCATTTACGCTGAGCACCATATATTGATAACTTTTTTAGAAGCGTGAAAACATTTGTTATGTATTATGCTAATTTTCATATCTTAATTTGACTGTACTGAAGTCTAGCCTCAAGCTTACAACTGATTGTTCTGTGGATTGTAAACATTCTGAGTTGAAGTGCAGCTTTGACACTGTAGACAAGTGTAATCCTTGCGAAAGAATGTTTTTAGTCTTGTAGTCATTAAGAGAATTGTCTAGAGTGGAGACGTGATACAAAATGCGACAAGACTTACATGCAAAGATTGTTTACAGTGCATGTCTGAGTTTATCTGCTTGGATGAGCATCAAAACCCTTGAGCACAGGAAACCCTCACTAATGATTACTCCTGACAGCGTCATTGGGAACAGTTCAAAAGCGGGTGGTAAAATAATCTCTTAAAGGGACGCCATGTTAAAAAAAAAAAACTATCAAATCTATACGTCAATCTTTTTTCCAAAACATGTTTCATCTTATCCTGATTCACTATGGTAAGCCTATTATAAGCGTTTATATTTTAGATCTGGTAGGATGGTTTGCTGGAAATTGCGTTCATGTCACTCGCCCTTGCGTGTTTCGTCATATCCTTACAGAGAAGGGTTGCTCCGGCTACTTTGACATTTGTGTGGTGTGGGAGCGCCATAAGGTTAGTTGTCACAACGAGCGAGAAAGGTTGACATGGAGCAGCTAAATCTCCAATTTAAACTGGGTCTCTCTCAAGCCTAGTAGTGAATGTTTTATGAGAAGTAGAATAATTTCTTTCTGGGTTTTTTTTTTCTTCTTTCGTTATGAGAAAGAACCATATTCATCCGCACAGTGACACAGCGCCGAAGCACAACCAAAACAAAGTTCTTCCGCAAAATCCATGCAGTTTTGTTAAACTGCTAGAGGGCCAAAATTTAGAGCGTACCTTTAAAGCAGCACTAGGTAACTTTTCAACCTTTATAATATATTTTCAAACCTCTTGTGATGATACATCGACTTACAATAGGTTGAATGACACGTCTGCCATAGCCTGACGGGGGTCTGTATCGTTTTTAATCGTACTTTTAAACTACGGGTTTCGGGTAGTAACCCGAGAAAAAAAAAGAACTACAAAATTCGACTGCTTTACGGCATATACGTCACTTCCACCACCCCCCCCACACTTCCTTAAATTCGGACGTGAGAGCCCGAGCCCAACTATCATTTGTTTGCCGAATGTTATAGTCATGTCCGAAGCAGCACAGAAAAATAAGAAAGCAAAGGTTTTGTCAGAGGAAAGCAAAAAGAGGAAACGAGAAAGTGATCGGATTAAAGGCAGGACGAGGATCAACATTGGGCCAGCGTTTGCTCGCGTGCGTGAGCTGAAGGAGGAGGGGCTACATTCTTGCAAGTATGCAATCATATTTTAGGATACCTAACATGTCTGTGCTATTGGTTTATTTGTCTTGCCTCAAGCTATAATGCAAATCGATTTTTCATATTTGCAGATTCATCTAGGGTAGCTTGATATTATAATATTGACGATATATGGTTATTACCTACCACTCAAACATTGAATTGAAGTATCATATAGATTCTGTAAAACGGTAACCAATAGACTAGGCTACTATAATGACGCTGGCTTGTAAACGTGAGCATCGCGATCATTTGGCGTTTGAAAAAAACTAAACCCATGAAATTATATTCATATGACATGCTGAAACATATGCCACTGTACCTGGGATGAAGACATTTCACAGGCGACGCAAGCAGAACACCTGCATGTGAACTCCGGCAGTGTTCAGGGCTATCATTGTTGTCATGTCAACAAATGCACGTGCAATGCATCCCCTGATACAGTAGTAGAGGACAATACTGTTTACCAACTGTAGGGGGACCCCGAGAGCAAAAACTACCTAGTGCTGCTTTAAATATCTGGTCACATAGAAAGGGTCAAGGTTTTACAGATTAGCATGGCCCTGTTAGCCCCTACTGGTTAAAGGTTCTGGGTATTCTGGAAAAAAGCAAACATTTAATAATGTTAATTTTTTTTTTTACAGTTGTTTTCTATGGAAGCTTGTTTCCACCACAGAATAAAAAAATACAAAAAGGTAACATCTCGCAATTCTGACTTTTTCTCAGAATGGCGTGATATAAAAGCTGCATTCGTGAAATATGAAGTCGCAATTGCAAGTTATAAATTCAGAATTGCGTGATATAAAGTCACATTTCTGAGAAAAAAGTCAGAATTGTGAGATGAAAAAGTCGCACTTATCTTTTAAATAGTTTTATTCAGTGGCGAAAACAAGCTTCCATAGTTTCTTTAAAAAAAGAAGAAAAAAAAGAGAAATTAGACCTATCTGCACCACAGGACTGTTGTTCCTGACATCCTTTTCCTCCGGCTCAAAAGTAATTATCCACTCGGGAGAAAAGATGGCAGATTTCAAACCGCATGCTTCTGGTGAGTTCTGTATCAGTTGAGCAACTACAATTGAGATGAATAGGAATTCTAACAGATCGTTTTCTTCAGGTATTTCTCCAGACATACAGACATCCTTACATTTTCATTATATAAGGAGTTTCATATGAAATTATGAATTAATTACATACAAAAATGACTCCATTACACAAGTCATTTTTTGTTGTTTGTTTTATTGGAATATGAAGGAATGATGATAAAAAAAAAAAACTATTGTACATGTTGGCAATGGAATTCATTCAGTTCAGATATTTCGACCACATATTCAGCTAAAAGAAACTAATACTCTTTGTTACATAATAAACTGGGGATGTTTCTTCACTGGGTCTTCAAACATGATCGCTATGGGAATGGAGACCTCGCATTGCAACCGGCCACTCTGGACGCCTGAAGAGGAGAGACTCGCTCACCGTGTCTAGAGAGAGAAATTCACGTTAAAATGGGGCCGTTTGGCACAATAGCAAAGCACAGGTTAAATTGAGCAGAGCGATAACAGAACAAAACGAGTGTTCCAAAACAGCTGAAGTACAGATCTCTCTTCTGAAAAGATGTTTATTGCATAATCATTATTGCAGACTGTAAAAATTCTCCTTCACATGTTCAGTTCTGAAAACAACAGCTCAAAGACTAATGATGATTGAATAACTAAAGGCATTAGAGCAGCAGCATGATGTCCACAGAGATGGTGGAGCCTGGAGAGAGAAAGGAGGGAAAAAAATGCAATAGAACCTGAAACTGAAGCCATTTCCTCTCACACTAAGACAATAATTCACTGAGCCACTTGTTCATTTAGCCAGTTTGTCATCAATTTGTGTTCAGTGCCCCCCGCAAGACACACCAAAGTACACCCACAGCACAACTTTTTTTAAAATTCTTTCAAAAATCAGCCAGACGAGACTTCTGTCTCTCCATTTCCTCTGTCTGCCTGACTGCTTTTTGCATAGGGTGCTGAAACTGAGAAAAATCCCGATTATGCTAAGGAAATTAACACTATGAGTCAGCTGTTTGCAGTTCAATAAGATGTCTAAAGAAGTGAGCATTATAATAGATTTTGCAATCCTGTTAGCAATGAAAAAAAGCATATTTCATAAAATTGTGATATTCATGAAGTAACATCATCCTGTTACCAAAGCAAAAAAAAAAAACATTAACTCCAAGAATGTTCTAGTTCACATCACTGACTGCATTTGCCGTAAGGCCTAATAGTCAGAAAGCTAATTCGGAGTCTGCAGACAAATGCCTTTTCACAAACAAAATCATGGATGAAGTCCAATTTCACAGTGCGACCACTATTTCTAAGAACTGGTTGGTAATGCCACTGCTTCTCAAGGACATGCTTTTATCATTTAGAAGGACTTGTCTGCATTCACTTTTAAGTCAGTATGTGCAGTGTCACAGTTACTGGAAATGAAGTTTCTATGCCAATTTCTCTTTGTCCATTCTGGTTAAGATCATGTCTTGTCTGCATAATATTCTATTCCTTTCCACAAGACCAGATTTTCTTACATCATAAATTCTTTGAAAATGCAGAAACACTGAACAGAACAAAGGATTTTTGAAATCCAAAAGTGGAGTAAAGGGAAATCCAAAACATCCAAGAATCAACACTTTGTCCAAACAGAATCTCCTCCTTTAGCCATAAACTATTTAATGCTGAAACTATTTCAAAGTGAAACGCACACAATATGCAACATATGCTATCACAAAATAAAAAACAGGGGGCCTGCAATACTGCAGAGGGCCATTCATTTTTTAATTTGAACAAACTAAAAATATTATATTCAACCACAGGCGAAGTTAAAGGGTTACTTTAGCGTTTTAGCATTAAGCTTTGCATCCCCCTGAGACGAGAGATTTATGTATTTTATGTCTGGAAAAAAGCCTCCGATGACACAAATATCGTCATTTTGTGTCATTGGAGGCTTTTTTGGCCAGAGGCTAGAGACTACAGCCAGTAGTAGGAGCTAGTTCTGCATATTTTCAACCCTCCCATAAGGGTGGGATCTCACTCACAGAATGTAATTCATAGAATGACGTTCATAACGGTGCGGAGCAAAGAGAGTATCTCAATGAATTCCTATGAAAGTTACTTGGGCTGGGTATTGACACAAATTTAACAATTCGATTCGATTTCGATACACAAGCTTTCGAGTTGATTCTTTTCGATTCAATTCAATATCGATTATTTTGGATATGTATAGGGTATAATACATGGAAAATTTTCTCAAGGAAAGCTAATTTCTGAACTAATGTTGTAAACTATGGGAGTCAGTTGATACTACATTAGCCTATTAATATTGAAGGAAAAAATTAACTGATTTGTATACAAACACTTAAAATGACACTAAATTATGTTTTTTTTATATAATAATAATAATAAAGCTATAATATTAACTTTACAATTACAATCATAATTCTACTCCAATTCGTTTTTTGAAATATAAACATTTAAAGGGTGGCTGTCATAAAAACGTGCCAGATTTATTAAATATTGAAGAAAATTGACAATGAATAACCTATGTAATGTGGTGCATATAATTAGCAAAATGCTCCTCTCTAGAGTACATTTTTCTAGCTGACTAGCGAGTTTATGGACACTGGATATGTTTTTTCTGAGGTAGCTATGACGTTACGTGACATTGTTTACTTGTAAGCCGTTTTACTTACATCTTTCTGCGGTTGAAACACTGATTGAGCGATTCTATGTGACATTATACGGATTTCGGTAAGTTGTTCTGTATCTTTTAACGCACTTTCAGAAGCTCATTCGTGTTTATTTTGCGCTGTTACTGTTATTAAGGCGGAAGAGAAGATCTGTTCATGTTTGCTCCGCGCTGCTGCTTCTCTTGAGCTGAGCCGTGGCAGAGAGATCTCGCGCCACAGCACCAAAACGGTATTTATGTTTTTGAATTTCGTAAAAAAAAAAAAAATAGACTAATCGATTCTTGGGATTTAAGGATCGATATTGTTTTGTAAAAGTGATAGTCGATTAAAATCGAGAAATCAATTTATTTTTTTGAAACCAAATCTTCCGCGATCATCTAGTCTGTCAGCTCCTCACTCTCTGATGAATGAAATTGACTCCTGCTGCGTTTGTGCTGCGACACCCATTCGGCTCGTGCTGTATTGAGCAGACACGTTCAGTTTTTAATTGCAGTGTCTCTTCTCTAACTGAACTAAATGATTTTATTACTATAACAATCAAAACAACGGTGGGGTGGTGCCGCGGTGGGCAAGATGTAACTGGTAAGAATCTAGCCACCAGTGGCCTCGTAGGGCAGCGAAGCAAGTGCATTCTGGGAGTTGTTGTCTTTCATCCATGAGCCAAAAATACATTTTCTGGCTTTTCTCAGTCTAGAAGGCACCAACTTCTAAAATAATTTCACATTTCTACTACATAAATGACCCAGTTTAAATACACATTCATCTTCCCAGCGCTGAAGTACCCCCCTAATCAGCTAAATGTGTCCTTGCACCTCCCACATTAAAAAACAAAAATATTACATAGAATTTAAACGTAGATGTATATAAATTTTTTTAATGGCTGTTATAAATATATTTATAAGGGCTATATAGCAATTATTTTAATTTAACCAGTACGTAAATAATATTTAAAAATTGAATATGACATCAAGGTGTCATTGAGATAACGGATGACCTGCCTTAGACAATAATAAATGCATAGCAAAGATTAAAAAGGTAGTAGAATTGTGGGCAGCATCCTGAATTTGTACTCTAGTACTCAATGTACTCAAATGCAAAATCTGAATGATAAATTGGAATAGGTGCAAAGATGATGATGACAACTGACTGACTTCAAACTGGTAAAGAGATCCAGTGTTTAATGACAGATGCAGCAAAACATCTCACGACCAAGCGATTTTGTATGGGACTGAGAGGGTTAAAGCAGATCTTTTTTAATATACTCAAGCTATAGACGGCAAAAGGCAACCCTCAGGATAAGCTTAAACCAGCAAAGAACAAGAAAGATGCAATAGGTTCTTTGCAGGTTCTGGTTTATGACTCTGGATTGCTAGCATGACATTTGCAACGACTTATCCAAACATCCAATGATCCTGATTTCTTCCAGATCAGATCTTAACAAACGGAACTAATTGATTCGCCTCATCTGAAATAGAGAAGCTTTAAGATGGCTTCATAGCTTGAACGCAAGCCAATGCGCGTCAAGGACCTTTCACTGTCAAAAGGGTACTGCAAGTTTGGACAATGTACATGTGTAAACATCCCAGCCATTGCTTTTTCTGGGAAGTGTTACTCAGTAATGGGCAGAAACAGTCCATTTGATGCGAATAAACGGGTGAATGTTGCACGTGTGCACAAAGAGTACAACGGCAAAAAGTGATGGTACAAGGTTGCATGTTGAACAAGCTTTTTATACAAGTTTATAAGAAAGAGTAAGAGATTGTGAAAGAGACAGCCCTTTAAACAATCCACAGCTGTCCATATGGAGACAATTTCACATGAAGAGGCTGCATTAAATGTTTTCACTCAAAAGTCAAAATGACAAACTGTGGCACTTGTCCTAGATTAAACAAACTTGTTCTAGTTATGACAGGGGTCTCCAACAGTCAATGCAAGTAGACCAGGAGAGCTACATTATGTCGGGGGGAAAAAAAAAATTAAACAAAAACACAATATTAGGTCAATTTCAACCAAAGCTGAAGTTAAGAAGCCAAATTTATAATAAAAATTTTAATACACTACAGTTCAAATGTTTGGGGTCAGTGCGATTTTTACAGTAAAAACTGTGCTATTGTGACATTTTTCTATTTAGGGGGTTCTCGTCCTGAAAAAAAAAAAGGTTAAAGACCCCCTGAGCTATGGAAATTGGCTCAGTTGTATGCTGAAAGCAGAATGTGTGTGGGATTTGATGCTACTCGCATAAAGCAGCTTCCTCCCTTCTTTATGTCTTTGCAAAGAGATTTATGGTATATCAATTAAGCAGGAGCTGGGCCTGCAGATAAGAGCCATAGAAGAAATATTTTATTCATAAGAAATATTTGATCCATATGCTTAATGAGAAAAACACAAACAAATCAGTCCTTTCAGTCTCCTGGTTCATGAATCACACAACGCTCGAGAAACAGTGAGTGACACTGAGCGCTTGCTTACGGCTTCCAAAGCAGCCAGTTCAAAAGGAGAATGAATGACATCGCCTGGGACACAAAGGCAGCCGTGTGTCTTGATGAAGGTTTAACCAAACAGAGATTGAGTAGGGGGATTTTCTGTGTTTCATAAACAATGACGAGGGCGTTAAAAGGACGATCTATTCTGGAAACACATAACATCTTTCAACATTCCTGTGTTTGGGAACAGGCTGGAAGAAACCGCTATGAGATAACGTTTCACTTCTGAGAGAAAATTAAAACAGCTGAGAATTTAATGCACAAATCTTTCATCTTAGCTTCAAAGTTTAAGCTAGATTCTTAAATTCTGATTGAAGAAAAATTAGGCCCTTATTGTAACAGTATGCTACAGGTTATGATTTATAAATTATGACTGAGGAGAGTTAAGTTATATGTTGGTGTAATAGCCAATAAATCAGCCATTTTGATATTCCCTCGTGTATCAGTTTCAAAGTCTACCATAGAAGTGGGGAAAAAAAATTTTCTGGTGTCAAATTTTTTGGTAAATGACATGTAAAATAAACCATGCTTTCTGGATAACTGCATTCAACATTAGCAAATCTACTTAGGTCAACTACTAATTCGGATTAGAATGTCCCAAATCACACTACGAAGAGTACTTTCTAAGCATGCATTTTGGGGTAATGTTGGCCAAAACTGTCTGAGACAACCGCTTTGGGTGGTTCTCAGATGCAATTAAAAAAAGTATTTTACTATCACCAGTGCAATACATACTTTTCATACTTGGTAGAAGTATGTAAATTGGGATTCAGCCCTGGTCTACCTTAGATGACAGAGTGGTGAGAATTATCTTTATGAGCAAGATTGACAGTTCTGTTCTGGCTAAGACAGAAAAGTTTCTGAAAAAAATCTGGAACATTAATCATGCACCGTTTGTGCTATTGCTTATGTCAAGCATTTTGGTTGGGTTGCAAATAGGGCTGCACGATTAATCGAAATCGAACCACAATCGTGATTTGGCTTGTGTGATTATGAAAGCGCAAAGGCTGCGATTTTAATGAAATAAATAAATGCCCAGCATGTTAGTGAAGAGCGACTCTGTAATCAGTAGTATATGCTGCTCTGTCTTAAAGCACTGCGAGTTTGAGTCGCTTCTTATAACGTGCGTTTGAAAAAGCAACACGTGTCAAACATCTTCACAAACTCGTAATATGAAGTGTTCATACCCCTGTTGTCCAACAAAATACGTTTAATAACATCTTTTAACTCACTTCATATAGTCAGTCGAGTGTTTGTGAGCTGACGTGGCTTATCACAGAACCAGGCAGAATCTACGTATACATATCTATGACCCGGACAGAATTTTGACCTCACCTACGGGAAGTGATGGCACTCTGGAGAGCTAAAGCGTTCGTCTGATATGAGGTGATATATCTGCATAAATACCGTTGGGTTTCTCTCAGAAACCGATCGTTTCGTGTCTTAAGACATTGAAGTGTCGTCACGAGCCGCGGGTTTAATTTGAAGTTGTCTGTCCATGTTTTTTTTACTCTAATAGAATTCGACCCCATTGACAAGCATTATATGAGTGACACAGCAACGGTTGGAGTTAAAAATCTTAATTTGTGTTCTACTGAAGAAACAAAGACACCTACATCTTGGATGCCAGAAAAATATCAAA
Source organism: Gobio gobio (assembly GCF_949357685.1). Taxonomy (NCBI): domain Eukaryota; kingdom Metazoa; phylum Chordata; class Actinopteri; order Cypriniformes; family Gobionidae; genus Gobio; species Gobio gobio. The sequence continues at coordinate 13,365,896 of NC_137110.1, forward strand.
TTTTCATCTTTGGGTGAACTATCCCTTTAATATTGATTCTTTAAATCCAAAGGCACTGACTTCAATATTTATAGCCAGAGAAATGCAACAGATACGCAACAGATACTATTTTTTTATCTGGTCAAGAAAACAGACGTCCTGGCATGCCAGCTAACCTTAATGTCATGTCTGACATAACACTATCCCACAAACACAATTTTCCACAGCACATTTATAAAAAGTCCTGAGGTGAATCCTCAAGGTGGGCTTGTGGGTAATAGGTGGGTGTGTGCTGTCTCTAAACAGAACTGAACTAGAAAGAGAGCAGCTACTGCCTGAATCTCTTATCCCACAGTGAGTGGCTCATAGTGGGGGGCACTACTCAATCAAAGAAGAGCAATCTCTTGTGAAAGAAGGCCTTACACAGTCCAGATGTGTTGAAACTACAGAGATGCAACCAAAGCCAACAAAAACTAGCTAGACTCTAGGTGTTTATTAGATGACCGTGCAGGTATTTTTGTGGGACAACATCCAGTCAAAGAATAGACCGCATGTTTATTGCTGAAAGCAGCAAAACATTTGCATGGGAAAATCAGCACTGCATTACTGAAATGAAGTGTCTGAGATTAGTCAGTGCAGAATATTCAACAAGGGAAGTAGACATGATATTCTCCATTAAAAAAAGTTTGGGGTTAGTATGATTTTTATGTTTTTGAAAGAAGTCTCAATGCATTTATTTGACTAAAATACAGTAAAAAAAGAAGAATTGTGAAAAATTTCAATTAAGAATTAAAGTTATATTTTAAATTGTAACATTCCTGTGATGGCAAAGCTGAATTTTCCACATCATTACACCAGTCTTCAGTGTCACATGAGCCTTCAGAATTCAATCTGATAAGCTGACTTGTTGCTCAATAAACATTTCATTTAATCATCAGTGTTGAAATCCATTGTGCTGCTTTTTTTTTTTCACATTACTTCCATTATGAAAAGAATTTATGGAAATATTAGGAGATGACCGGTTATAGTGAATTGTGCACAATAAGAAATAAAGCAAAATAATTGTATTTTTGTATGTGAAGAGCTACTTACTAGAGTAGCTGCTGCCATGTCTTCAACAGAAAATATCTGAGATGGAGCTGAATTAAAAGACAGAAGAAAAAGAAAAAAAACCTGTTAATATATATATATAAGTATATATAAGTCTCTAACCAGGTCTATTACAAAACATTGTGGGTTGGGGGAAAGCCATTACAAACAATATAATAAATTACTTGTTAAATACATTAATATAAACTCGCCTGCTTGGTGTGAAAAATATTTTTGTATTTATGTTAAAAAGCTTTCCAAGGCATAATTTGTTCATAATATGTTTGTTTTAATGGTATTCTGCTCTAAAGCCTCAGAGGTTTAATTGCATTTTATATGTTGTAGGAAATCTGAGTAACCAATTAGGAATAAATCGATACAATTTATGGTTCCCTCTCAACAGGGAGATATCTAAATTCAGATTAATTCATAATATGGCAGAATATTTAGCATTTTGACTCGGAATGGGAAAGGGCCATATCTTATTATTCAACATAGCCCCAATTGCATACAAACAGTTGCAAAAACGGTCCTTGACAAGCATGATGTTACATGATATTTGCACAGCATAATAGTATAATATGTTTTAAGATTGAGGATGCAGTCAAAATCTACGTCTTAAAGAGGTATAGACACAGTTGACACAATGAGGTGTCTTATGAAGGCATGTGCTCCTCACTCATATAATTGTGATATATGCAGGCATAGAATTATTGTGATTCTGCAGGCATGGGCATAATTTTGAGACACTAGTAGTGACGATAACTTAAGTCAAGTCACAAGGCCCTGTCACTGCGGTGCTCTGGTCCCAACTCTGCTTGAGAAATGATTACAGAACTGGTCTCTACTGATGAAACGCATGGGGGACACAACAAACCAGCCATCTGTCATGTAGGAAGTGCGGAAATTGTGAAGCTGGAGGCAGTGATGGAAAGGGGAGAGCAGTGACACAGGGGGAATTGGTTGCAATGGAGGAAGTGCGAAATGAGAGGGGGGCATTATTATAAAAACAGTAATCGAGCCCAGAGTCATCCCTGACTTTATTTATGATACAAAAAAAATACACAAAAACATACCAGGAACTGAAAGTGTGAGTAATCAATAGCTAATGCGCAAAATGCTGAATAAGCCAACCTATGGTCACATTAAATTTTGTGCTCCGTTTACTTTTATTCTTACTCAAGTAGAGAAGGTGGGCAAGCATATAAAATAGAACTTTGACCTCAAAGTTTGGACACATTTGACTTTCATTTTTATAAATGTATATTCTTAAACGCTTTGTGCCTAATTTGTGCCTCCATACGAACATCTTAATTAAACGCACAAGATACATTTCAGTTTAGCGCATTACAAATATTTAACGCAATTAACGCAGCATCCGTTTTTTCTATCATCCTTTGGGTACCGTTACATTATATGATCTCGTCCTTATTCATGCAAATGCTCTTAAACCATTCCAGCGCAACAAGACAATAGAGAATGCGCTGTCTGTGAATGCCCGGGTGCGTCTCAATCAGCTCAAGACGCGCACCAGAATAGAGTTCTCTTTCGTGCTTGATTTGAATTGTGCCAAAAAGCCGGTTTTGTCGGGTATTCTCATTCTCAGTTAAATAACATCTTAAATTAAGTTAAAAGAGTTTGGAGAAAATGAGATGCGCATGACAGCGCATCAGATCTGCGTCATGTTCGGCAGTGGCAGATCTTAAAGAAACACTAATTAAGTCTGTCATTAATGTTAATCGCAGAACAAAAGTAACAGAAAATTGTACCTTTAATAAGGATTATTCTATATTGAATGTATTATTTATGCAGTTTTTATCAATTGATAGCACTAATTACTAACACAATAATAATACTAAAGAACGAGTAGGTGTGTTTTAATTTGAACTTACTATTGGTAGTGTATATGCACTACCAATTAAAATGACTTATCTTCGTTTAACAGACTATTTTCACCAGACAGATCAACTTAAATAGCAAAATATCCGACAGAAATCTGACAGAGTTAATAATGATATCAATAACTAATGTCAATGACATTTGAGCCACTCCACCACGTGCTACCGTTTAACTTTATTCACTGTAAAACCATCTGAACACACAGATTAAGATCATTAATTCTGAAAAACTGCATTTTCAAAAATGTTTAGTAGCAGCAGCTTTTAGATAAACATAAAAAGCTGTTTGCTATTTACCATCATTATACATAATGGTTATTAATTGCAATCATTGGTTTAAGTGCAGCCTAACGCAGCTTTAAACATTCAAGGTCTGAAATGAGTTACCCAGAATTTATCTAGATGATTTAGTGGAAGAGGGAACCAAGAAAAAGAGAGGGAGCCACATGTATCAAAGGCATTTACAAAACCACAACAAGGCTGCCACACACATCTGTTTCTGCCCTGAATAAGAAGAACGGGATGTAATACATTCTGTCACAGTTAAAACCAAAGTTTGTTTTAGATTCAGGGATCAAGTAGACCCAGAAGAGCTAAGATTAATGTTCACCAAATGTACAATTTAATAAAGATCTACACAACAGCCATTTTCTATACAGGACAAATACTTTCTATATTTCTACTGATCAAATACAAACCCCTTATTACAAAGAGTCAGATTTCCTTGCTTCCATAGAAATATGGAGGTTATTAAAGCAAAAAGGGGCCAGATCACATATTAAACTCTGAAATTGTTTACTTTTCACTCAAATTTATATGCTAATAAAAGAATAATTACAGGGCTCGACAATAAGGACTGCCTGATGGCCCGGGGCCAGTGAGAAAGACACTCGGACCAGTTGACGGAACAGTCACTTGCCCGCTCGGGCCAGTGCTGCATCTTCACGGAAGTTGAATTGATAGTGCATTTGTAAGCCTTGCCAATTGAAATATTCAAGCGCACATACACGAGAAAGTGGCTCTCGGTTTAGAGCGTGCGCACACACACGCACCCATGCGTACAGTCTTTTCGAGTATCGTCGTAAACATTGTCGGTTATGTCTTAAGTGCGCGTAAACATGAAATTTGCCATAATTTGGTGGTCATCAACCACCAGCATTTTTGGTAATTTTCACAAGTTTCATGGCCCACAGAATATCTTGTGTGAATATCTGAACATGCAATATATCAAAAGAAAGAACAGACCCTCTGTTTTATTCTAGCTTCATGCATTCTTTTTTTTATCAACACTTGAATCTGGGTAAGTTTCAAGAATAACATTGAGGAAAAAAAAGATGAGAAAAATCGCGTTTTTGACAAACACTACATCTGGATCAGTTTCAGAACGATGATCAAAACACAGATGGAGTAGATGGAATCCAACACCCCCAAAGCGTCAGTCCTAGAGCTCGTCATGGGTCGACATTTCAATCAATAACATAGCCGTTTTGATTTAGATGCTGTTTAATGTTGATGATTGCATTATTTTTCAGATGCATCTGCTTATATGAGATTGCTCGTTTCTGCTTCTTCACCTGTGTTTTGATCTGGAAATTCAGTACTCATTCATGAGATGCGTCATAGCGCCCCCCTACCAACTGTGAAAACATGGAAAGCCTCGTCAATGGAAGGGAAGCGTTTTCTCATAAAAGACGAGATAACAAAATACAGGGGGAAAAACACTCACGGCTCTTGACTGAATAACTTTAATAATGGTTAATTTATATTTATACAGTGAAGACTATGCAGTGATATCTTACATTTGATTACTATTTCTGTACCTGGATATCTAGTTTAGACCTACATGAAAAACCTGAAAAGAACTGTTTTTCATTTGTATGTTTGTTCTTTTGTATTTGTGCTCAATTTTATTATTTGTTCTTATTTTATTACTGACGGTCTTTAAAAATATGTCAAATTTATACGAGTTAGGCTAGAAGTTTTTGGAGTCAACCTGATTTATTATGGTTACATGGACCAAAAACAATAACTAAATAAACTAAAATAAAATAAAATGTATTGTTTTACTTTTTTGTGGTGGGGCAAGTAAAAATTTGAACCACTGGCCCAAACGGGCCAGTAGAAAAAATCCTTAACGTTGAGCCCTGAATTATATTACCTAAAGACCACAAAAATGGTAAGGTGTCATTTTCCTGCTGAATCACAGGACATACAGAGGTCATACCACTGAAACTTCAAAGGAGAAGAACTTCAAAAACTCTTTCTACCTGCAGAATTTTGATTGGTTCTATACCTATGAAATCATCTCAATGTCACGGTTCAACAAAAGAACATGAACATAACTTCAGGGTGAATAAACGTCACAAAGCAGATCAACTCATCCTATGAATTTCAGATACAAAACGATCAAATCTTTTTAAAGGGAGAAAAAAAAATAACATCCTTTGATAAAACATTTTCTGACAAAGACTTCAATTGTAAGAACAAAAAAAGAGGACTTCCCACAGAATACAGCTTTAAGCATTTTTACAGCATGAGCTCAAAATATTAGGATGCAAAGTGCTAATGAAAAGGACAGTATCTTGAAAAAAATATGCTGTTCATGATCTGCAATATTTTAACAAGCATATACAAACTAATCCCTAGAATACAAGAACCATCCATGCAAATAAGCTCCTAGTATCAGTTAATTACCCAGAGGGCAAAAGCAGAACACCATCCAGCCCAAGACTCCAGTAGGAGCTGCAGTTTTGAGCCTGTAATTTGATCTTATCTCATCATCTCCGATTTGTGTCCTTATACTAGTGGAGCTGCCAATGTCGATGAATTGATGCATGTCTAAAATTTACCTTAACCTTTGACTTTTGACAGCAAATCAAACATTCAGATGTAAAAATCAACTATCAGGCACTGGCTGATGTGAAAAACAGATAGATGTGGAAGATCATACATTATATTATATATCCATAAATGTATAGATTTGTTTGGCAAGCCAACTAAAAACAGCAACCTTGGTGAAACGATCAACCCACTTCCTAAAAACACAATGATGAACGTTACTGGAGGCCTTTTAAAAATTAATAAAAACAAATACATCAAATTATAGTGCCCTTGAGCACATAACACATGCAACACTACAATGACATGAATCTCCATGTATGAGTTTAATAAATGATGTGTGTCCTCCAAAAGGTGACATGCACAGTCAAGCAATGAGGGATACTTTAGAGAGTAAACAAGTTAGTATTCATTTTTCAGTTTAAAATGTCAACGATTATTCAAGCTCAGTCGTAAACTCTTTACAAAGGTTACGTTCCTGTAATTCCCTCAATGACAAACTTCAATCTTAAGATGAGCATGACCTGGCATGAATGTTCTTAAGAAATCTGGTTAAAAGTTATTAGCACATCGACTACATTTTCAGTCAACAAAACCACACGGAAAATGAAAACCCCATTTAATGAACTTCAGCACACATTCTACACCATTTTCCAAAAAACTAAATTCCACAGTCTAAAGCCCCTCAGGAGACTTTAACATTGGCACCGCAACAAATTACAGCACTGCACCAAAATATAACACCATTAAAAATGGATGTGTAAAATGACTATTACGGCCAGGGCATTGTTTTGCAATGCGCAGCAGCTGCTCACTTTCAAAGTGTAAAGAGCATTTTGAGTGCCACAAAGAACAGCGCAGTCAAAAACGCATTTTTAATGCACACTGAAAACACTGAAGGAACTATGTGCGTTATTCAAGTAAACAGTTGTTTAAGTAAATGTAAAAAAGTGGGAAACAAATTTAAATGTTTACATCTGTAGCCTGATGTAACTAAAGTAGCCTAACAGAGTTGCCATTGTTTATGTAATCATTAAACAGGCCAATAATAAATGTCAAATCATTATTGTAAAAAATAATGATTTAACATCATTGACAAGATTAAACCATGAATAAATAAACTTTGACTGGTACTTGTATCAACTATGGAAAATGTGTTGTGATAACCCTAGTTTGGAGCAGTATTAGGAAGTGCCAAAAAATCTACAAATGTTGATGGTACATCATTGATCACGTCACATGGATATTTGAAGCGATGAAATTGGAAAATTATCTCTAATGGTTGATATTCCTTTACGTCCAAGTTTACTTTTATTAGTATGAATTGTTATCAGTAGATTCAGGGAAAATTATGTTAATGGGAGCCTTAACAGCAACAAAAACCCCATTTTTAAATTAATGCCAGACTGATGTGCCCTAAAAAGCTTGTTTTTGTAAAATCTGTAATGTGGCACAGCTTGGCTCCAAAATGTATCACTGTGACCAATTTATAGCTGGACAACAGCCACTGAAGCTCTCATAGGATAAATACTTATATTGAACACTTTATAATTCCGTAGGGAAGCGATGTGTTTGTGTAGGAAAAATATCCATATTTATAAAGTAAAATATCTAGTAAGGCTGCGCAATATATCTAAATTATATCGCAAATGTACATATCGCAATATGTATATTGCAAGGGCACGCAATATCGGAATGATTTTAATAGGCTACTTCAACATTGTGAAAAGTGTACGTTTAAGGTCAACGCATATAGCAGAGAATAGATGGAGCACACGACTGTTACATATGTGACTAGCTTGACGTCAAAAATAGTTATTAAACACAATAACTTGCGAAAAACAACTACCTGCAGTCTCACGCTGTCTGCTGTCTGACACACACACTGAAACGTGCACACAAGTAGGGGTGGTTAATCTGTCTGATTTCCCGATTCGATTCGATTACGATTATTGAAGTCCCGATTCGATTACAGTCGATTTTCGATTATTAACGATTCTCGATTAGCGATTATTGATTTTCCATTTCACAACAGTAAACGAAAATACACTACAAAGTGATTGCAGTATAAAAAAAAAAGTCAGCTACTGAATTACTTAACTCTTTTATTGAGTAACAACAACTCAAAGCACTTGTCGTGTAGTGTCGTGTAGTTACACAGAAATGAATACATCACATTGTGTTGTGACTCATCAAGTTGAACTAAACAATAACAAATAAATGAAAGGCTTATTTCCTTTAGGAAGTAGATCAGAACTAACATACTGTAGAAATTGGACAATTTTCTTCTAGAAAGACAACGTGTTCAGGTGGAGGAAGACTGCAGGTTGCAGTCGAAACATGTCAAGGTAAAGAAGAAGTTTTTTCTCCACCTAAACACCTTGTCTTTCTAGAAGAAAATTGTCCAATTTAATCATTAAGACGACAAAATGAACATTTTTGAACAACTTACTGTAGCTTCAGCTTATATACTACTGTAGAACACAGTGACAAAATGTCAAGAGTGTGCGTGATGGATGCGGTGCGCGCGTGGACCGCTCGAGCTCCTCTCGTTCACGGGTATTTTTATAACCGGAGTTTTTCCTCCTCCATTTAAAAAAACAATCGCGTCCACATGAAAACGCAAAACCGCGCTATGATTGGCTGCCTGATTTCCACATGGGTCCCATCCACGGATGGATGCTATGGGCTCAGTGAAACCCTTCTACAAGTTTACGTTGGACTCAGTGACAGGTAACTGTACACATGGGCAGGCCGAAGTGGACTGAAGCTTCACACACTTGCCTTACTATGTTGTATTATTGCATTCTGGCGCCTCTGTTCTGCAATACAATGAGATAACTGCACATGTATCTGTATAGGCTACATGTGATAAGCGCTACTAGCAGAGTTATTAAAAGCTACGTCCGCCATTGCATAGACTCGACTCATGTAACGGCGTTAAACAAAAGCGATAACGGCACACAAACTGACGTCAAACAAAGGAGAGAACGGCGCACATTTTGACTTAACAAGCCTAAATCTCTGGTTTCACCATCCACACGACAACGCTGTAACCGAAGTTTCTAAAAAACTTCACCCTGGCCGGAGTTTTCAAAAAAGTCAGGTTTCAGTAACCGGATACTGCGTTTGCGTGTGGACAAAAAGCCAAACCGCATAAAAAAAGCTGCGGTTTTGAAAATACCCGTGTTCGTGTGGACAGGGCCAGACAAATGGGGAAAAAACGACAGAAGAAAAACGGGTTCGTGTCGGAGGAGTGTCGAGGCCCGTTCGGTTCCGTGAGCGGGAGCCGCATGTCGGTGCAGCGGAGCGGCGGAGCGCGGGACTCGAGCCCGGGGAGATCAGACGGGCCTGTCCGGTAAACACATCCCGTTATCAGACATCTGTGCTGCTTTAGTGTGGCGTTGTGTGTGTTTCCAGCATCAGTCCGGCTGTGTGTGTGTGTGTGTGTGTGTGTGTGTGTGTGTGTGTGTGTGTGTGTGTGTGTGTGTGTGTGTGTGTGTGTGTGTGTGTGTGTGTGTGTGTGTGTGTGTGTGTGTGTGTGTGTGATCCGCTCATCGCGTCCTCAGGATCGCCTTTATTCCCGCGAATGTGCGCGTCGATGTGTGTCATGCTCGCTCATCTGACACGCTCATAAATCTGCGGATTGAAGGCGTTTATTCGGTGCGTGAATCTGAGCCGTGCTAACGCGCTAATGCTAATGTGCCTGAGCTCCAGAGGAGGCGAGGCGGGAGGATTTCTAGAGTGTTCCCTCAGAATCATCTCAGCATTAACGACAGATTTACATTCATCTAATGAACACACACACACACACGGTGGTAGTGTCAGGTTTAGATAAATAAAAAAAATAGATTTTTGAAAATGTAATTATCGATTCATACTCGTCCATAACATACTCGCGATTAATCGATAATCGATTTTTTTCACCACCCCTACACACAAGCTGTTCTTTTTTCGTGTCTTGTTACACACTCAAACTGTCAATGCTTTCTTTTCCCAGAGAAAATGTGAAAACACACAAATTATATCATTCTGTTTTTAAATATTTTTTTTATATTATTTAATTAGATTTTACACACTTAAAGCAATATCGTATCGCATATCGAATATCACATTATTTAACAAGGATAACGCGTATCGCATTTTCCTTCAATATCGCACAGCCCTAGTTTCCGCCAGATCGGAAAAATTATAACTGGTGTGCAATGTCGTCAGACGTAGAGTAAGCATTTTGAACTGCGAGAGGCACTACACTTTTTCCGTAAGTTGAATACGGAAGGCGATCTGATACTTCAAGTATTTGTAATTGAAGACATAGCCCCATTACTCTGCTATATTCTTTCTGAGTTTAAATAAATCTTAAATTGTTTTTGTTGTGAAAAAAAAATAAAAAAAGCTAATGCAATAAATTCCAATAATAGAACAAAATGACTCTGAATAGATCCTAATGAGAAAAGCAAAAAGAAGCTCTCAATCACCTAAATATCAAAAAGTATGTGAAAGCCTGAGATAAAAAAAAATTCTCAGAATCCATTTCCTCAGTGACTGACAAGTTCTTTTCTGCCAAAGTTAACATCCCCCACCTTGACCTAAACAGCTCACAGGATGATTACAGAGCAAAAGACCTGTCAATATTGCTTTAAAAACAGCAGGAAATTGGCTAATTTGCTGAGAGAGGAAGTGAGCCAATGAAAAATTGTGCGAGACAGTCAGGAACAGAGAGCATAGGGAGGGCACTGGAAATGATTTAGAATGTTTCCACACCTGAACGTGTTCTCAATCTCAGGATTCCAATAACAGTGATATTTAATACTAGAGATGTGGACGCATGTCAGGTTGTTGTCGAATGGTATTCATTTCATCACACAATCCAAGACGAATCAAAGCAAGTCCAAGGATCTATTCAAATGGCTAAATGAAATGTATACTTGTTATCAAGAGCACATTTAGGTGTATACCTAACGGATTAAGTATTAAAAAAAAATTAAGCTCCTCTGACTGAATTTAAACTGAATAATAAATACCAAGTTATGTTACAGTCAGTAACATTCTAATAGTATGTACATTATTATCCATCATCAATCGCTACTTACGCTAAATGAAATAAAATATAGTACCACCGCGTAGTGGTGATTCCTTAGTTATTTTTTTGTTATTGACGTTTTAAATCAGACTACTTGTCCAGTCGGGCAAGTAAAATTCTCTTTTACTTGCCCCTTCAAAAAATTCCTTCTCTCTTCAGCTCTATACATTTTGCGCTAGTTAGCTCCCTGTCACGTGACATTGGAGCACAGTAAAAGGGAGTAATTGACTGCTAATATTAACCAACCTAAAGTCTGCTTTAAGGTTAAAGAGCGTGAAGATGAAGTTTAATTGGTTATGTGATAGAACAGTGGACCGGCCACTGTATCCTCTCCCAGGAGGCACATGCTGTGCAGTAACTAGCCAACGTTTTGTAGAGAAATGAAAACCGGTCACAACAACAATTATTTGCACTCGCACAAATGCTCCCAAATACTTTGAGATTGCACAGATTTAATTTCAGGCACATATGTGACCAAAATGGCTGCAATTTCAAATGTTGAGATATATATATATATATATATATATATATATATATATATATATATATATATATATATATATATATATTTAGATGTCAGGGATTAGATCACATCAAATAAATTTGCTAAAATGTGCTTATATATTTAAAAAAAAGAATATTTTTTCAAGGGCATGCTGTATTCTGAATATATCAATGGCTAAAACACATTGGTAGACAAAAATCTCAGCAACTTAGCATGACCTCGCATGCCTCTTGTTTAAAGGGATAGGTTACCCAAAATGAAAATTCTCATCATCCTCTACTAACCCTCATGCCATTCAAAACAAAAAAACATATTTTAAGAACAAACTAAAATATTTTGTGAAATGTCTTAGTTATTTTTTGCTCATACAATTTCTAGACAATGGTGACCAAAATTGTTCTACAAAATAACTTTTGTTCTGCAAGAGAAAGTAAGTCATACAGGTTTGAAACGACATGAGGGTGAATAAAAGACAGAATTTTCCTTTTTTGATGAACTATCCCTTTATTGACTAAATACAAGGGTGGAAATAATGGTTTGCTTTTAAACAGAAGTACCTGCTGACTGACAATTCGCTGATTGTAGGGCTTGATGATCTTGATGGAAGCTCAATTACCCCATCCATCGCTTCACTCTTTACCTCCAGCAGTGCAGAAACAAGAGGCTGAGGAGTGTTCTGAATGCGGTTGTGTGCACCTGTTGCAAAGACATTGAAAAACATTTCAATTGCGTACACACCTCTAGAATAAAATTATGTGCAAAAACTTTATGAAATAAGCCCTTTTAAAAAAATAAACTTTTAATAAATATTTGTCAAGTAGATGTAGTCAGGGTTCAAAATTCCTCATCGAGGGCCAATTGTGAGTAAAAATTGGTCTTGCTCAGTAAACAAGTTACTCATCATATGCATCACATCAAAAGCCACACTAACAAAGGTCTGTGCTTCTTGCCACAAATAAGAAAGATTCACACGATACACACATTATCGATACACAGTTACACACCCTATGTAATGTATTTTTTGGTAAATACAGTTTGATGTTTTAGGAAAATTACGAAAAAGGTATTTTCGTAATAAATCAACACACCTCAGATCAATTTTGGCACAATCTTTAGTAGAGAACTGACAATTCCAAAATCCATTGCAACAAATCTGATTGTGCTGGAACTGACTGATAAAGAGATAACCAATCCAGACTGCCAAGTCGTATATTTCTACACCGCAAACTGCTTATTGACTCTGAAGTCCATCTATAGAGCCATTAATGCTTTGGTGATAACAGCATGAGGCTGGCACCTTATCATCAGAGTAGGTGATGGGTCTACAGGCTCTTGTTTACTGCGAATGTCAAGGTGCCGCACAAAAGTACTTACATTTCAAACAGTGTTTATGTGTGTGTGTAAATGAAATGGGCTGTACATAGCAACACTGTCAGTACAGTGGTTGTAGATTTGAGATGTTTACGAATTTTCTTTATTTCTGCATACATTCTTCATCCTCCAGGTCATAAAACTAGATAAAGATAGTCTAATTAAACAAATAACACAAAACATTGAATATTTTAGCTCGTTTATCAAGTAAAATGGTCCAATATTCAATGTCTTTGCTGGAAAAAGTATGTGAACCTTTTCCTTGGGAGCAGCAATAATGCAACCAAGTGCTTCAATAAACTTTGGATAGGTCCTGCACATCAGATTGGAGCAATTTTGGTCCATTCCTCCAGACAACACTGTTTTTTTTCTCAGTGATGTTGAGCTTCCGGTGTCAGCTCACAGACTTGACACTTTAACGTTCCCCTCTTAAACTTTTTGGTATAATGCCGAATTTATATTTCCGGCAATGATGGCAAGTGATTGTGATCCAGAAACTGCAAAGCAGCCCCTAATTACACTGTCACCAACTTGTTTCACTGTTCATAAAATTATATATTGAATGCAAGTTTGTTTTGCCAAATGTAACGCTTCTCATTTAAAGTAAAAAAGACCTGTTTACCTGTTTTAAAATTCATAAAATACACGTAAACCCAAATTTCAAAGGCCTGTTTAAATGATTAAAACTAGAGGCATATCTTAACTTTAAGGTTCCTTTTATCATATAAACTACCTATATACAGCATGTTATACAGTGAGGAAAATAAGTATTTGAACACCCTGCACCCTGCACCTAACATTTTGCAAGTTCTCCCACTTAGAAATCATGGAGGGGTCTGAAATTGTCATCGTAGGTGCATGTCCACTGTGAGAGACAAAATCTACAAAAAAAAAATCTAGAAATCACAATGTATGATTTTTTTAACTATTTATTTGTATGATACAGCTGCAAATAAGTATTTGAACACCTGAGAAAATCAATGTTAATATTTGGTACAGTAGCCTTTGTTTGCAATTACAGAGGTCAAACATTTCCTGTAGTTTTTCACCAGGTTTGCACTGCAGGAGGGATTTTGGCCCACTCCTCCACACAGATCTTCTCTAGATCAGTCAGGTTTCTGGCCTGTCGCTAAGAAACACGGAGTTTGAGCTCCCTCCAAAGATTCTCTATTGGGTTTAGGTCTGGAGACTGGGTAGGCCACGCCAGAACCTTGATATGCTTCTTACAGAGCCACTCCTTGGTTATCCTGGCTGTGTGCTTCGGGTCATTGTCATGTTGGAAGACCCAGCCTCGACCCATCTTCAATGCTCTAACTGAGGGAAGGAGGTTGTTCCCCAAAATCTCGCAATACATGGCCCCGGTCATCCTCTCCTTAATACAGTGGTCGCCCTGTCCCATGTGCAGAAAAACACCCCCAAAGCATACCACCTCCATGCTTCACAGTAGGGATGGTGTTCTTGGGATGGTACTCATCATTCTTCTTCCTCCAAACACGTTTAGTGGAATTATGACCAAAAAGTTCTATTTTGGTCTCATCTGACCACATGACTTTCTCCCATGACTTCTCTGGATCATCCAAATGGTCATTGGCAAACTTAAGACGGGCCTGGACATGTGCTGGTTTAAGCAGGGGAACCTTCCGTGCCATTCATGATTTCAAACCATGACGTCTTTGTGGTTTACCAACAGTAACCTTGGAAACGGTGGTCCCAGCTCTTTTCAGGTCATTGACCAGCTCCTCTCGTGTAGTTCTGGGCTGATTTCTCACCTTTCTTAGGATCAGTGAGACCCCACGAGGTGAGATCTTGCATGGAGCCCCAGTCCGAGGGAGATTGACAGTCATGTTTAGCTTCTTCCATTTTCTAATAATTGCACCAACAGTGGACCTTTTTTCACCAAGCTGCTTGGCAATTTCCCTGTAGCCCTTTCCAGCCTTGTGGAGGTGTACAATTTTGTCTCTAGTGTCTTTGGACAGCTCTTTGGTCTTGGCCATGTTATTAGTTGGATTCTTACTGATTGTATGGGGTGGACAGGTGTCTTTATGCAGCTAACGACCTCAAACAGGTGCATCTAATTTAGGAAAATAAAGGGAGTGGAGGTGGACATTTTAAAGGCAGACTAACAGGTCTTTGAGGGTCAGAATTCTAGCTGATAGACAGGTGTTCAAATACTTATTTGCAGCAGTATCATACAAATAAATAGTTAAAAAATCATACATTGTGATTTCTGGATTTTATTTTTTAGATTATGTCCCTCACAGTGGACATGCACCTATGATGACAATTTCAGACCCCTCCATGATTTCTAAGTTGGAGAACTTGCAAAATAGAAGGGTGTTCAAATACTTATTTACCTCACTGTATGTGTGTTTTGGACAGAGGGGAACACGGTCGCATTAACAGCCGATATATGCTGCCCATCATAAATCAAACCCAGTAACTTTGTCTCGGTAAGCCTTTCTCTGCAAGCATGTGAAACAACGAGCCACTAGGATTTCTCTCCTCTTCTGACATAGAAAGAGGATCTTATAATATTACCGCCTCTTAATCTGCATGTTTCCACCCACAGCGAACAAGACCCTAGTGTGTATTTGACAGTTTAAAGGGGTCATGAACTGCGTTTTTTTATTGTTTTATGATGTTTCCTGGGGTGCACTTATAATGTTAGAATGCTTTTTACATAAAAAAAATTGTCAAATTATAAATAAGGCATTTTTCCAACTCCGATTTTAGCCTTCTGCTCTGAACGCTCCGTTTTAAGGGGTGTGTCCGCTGGGAGACTTCAGTGTAAACACCCAGTGTGATTGGCTAAGCTCTTTCCATTTGAAATAGCATTACTCTCTCTTTTAGAGCGTTTTTACTATTACTGCTCTCATTGTTAACTAATCGTGAAAAGTGTTGCATTACATTTAGATCAATGCCATTATATTAAGATCGTGGCATGAAAGGTAGCAGTGATGATCATTGTAGCGGATCGCACAGCATGAAAACAGTGATCTCGTCATTGCAACTCAGTTTCTGTACACTAACGAATGCTTTCGTCTTCACTAACAGTGCGAACATGATATAGTTAAGAGATTCGTTGAATAAAACGGGAGTCACTGATAAACTCTCCTGATTGATTGACAGCTCCAGCGCGCGCTACTCAAAAGATTGCAACGGGAGCTTTCTTTGATCACTTTCCTTATAGAATTTAATCACCGTTAAATAACAGATTATTTTCATCATACTAAGAGAAAAAACGCAAGTTGATGTTTAGTCACTGGTCTGATTTACTGACACGCAGACAAAGAACATCTGACTACATGAATCTCATGTCAGATCAGACATTAGAATGAACACAGTTACTTACATGTTGCATTACTGTTGAACCCAATCACTGCACAATATTTTGTAATCCTCAACAGCATGTTTATTGCTTTGTAGCTCGATGGTTTAACACTTGGCCTATGTTACCTGCGCAAATCGGTGGGCGGGGCTAAACAGGCAGTGATGAAGTAGGCATTGATCTTCTTCTGCAGAGGCGGTGTTTCACCACACAATGACGTCAAGGTGTGGCATATTCTGAAATCGATCGTTTGCTGGGCCTGGTGTCTATAAAAGCTTTTCTTTGACTAATAAGGACGTTTTTAGCTCTGAAGCTTACAGGATATTCTTATATTACCATGACCTTTTATATATCAAAAGCTCAAGGGAAAGGTGATTTCTCAATTCAGGACCCCTTTAAACAACAAAAAGTGAGAAAGAATTACTCACGAGACTTGACATCTGACAGCTAGTTGTCTGTGTTCTTCAGATAAGTGCGCTCAGAAAATGATCCATTAGAAGTTTAATCTAATATATAGCTTTAAAACGTGTGGAAATAATAAACTTTAAGGATGAAAGAAAAACTATTCTATCCGTGAGAGTGATCGCAATATAGATAATCAAAACCAAGCAGATGTCTTTTTAGTATTTGGCAGAGAATCCGATTGAGGCAGGAACTGTGTGGAGAGGGAGAGGCATGCAGCAGCTCATTTGCATTTAAAGGCACATGCACAAAAAAAGCCTGTTCTTGACTGTGGTCAGAAATGGGTTTTTACTAGCCTGGTCCGCTCAATTTTCATTTTCCTTCAGTACTCCGTCTGGGATTGCGGTATATTCTCTGGTTTTCTCCGGGCAAATTTTAACCAGTCTAATCAGCGAACAGAGGGAGTGGCTGAGAACGATGACGTTGATGTCGTGCGCTAGTTTGAGATGACATGCGCCACGACCAAACGTTAGCGATTGGTTATGGCAGATCCAGAGCGGCTCTGGGCAGATCCAATAGTTTTAAACT
The DNA here is from genome assembly GCF_949357685.1 of Gobio gobio. Taxonomy (NCBI): domain Eukaryota; kingdom Metazoa; phylum Chordata; class Actinopteri; order Cypriniformes; family Gobionidae; genus Gobio; species Gobio gobio. The sequence continues at coordinate 13,382,977 of NC_137110.1, forward strand.
TCAACAGAGTTCCCGCCTTCAAGGAAGTAAACGCTTGTCAATGGAGAGTGGCCAGACTCTCTGTACAAATGAAATGTACGAGAGTTTGGTAGGACTAGGCTAGGTATTTACAGCATGGATTTATAAATGATCTGTGGGGTATTCAGCTGAAACTTCACAGACACATTCTGGGGACACCTGAGACTTAAATTACATCTTGTAAAAATGGGCATAATAGGTCCCCCCTTAAAGTAACATCCTTAAGCACAATCTGAAAAGAGAAAAATGTGACCTTTGGAGTCTGTCTCTTCTGTTGACATCCCCTCTTCTTGTTTGATCAGTGCTCTCTTGGCTGTCTCCAGACGACCTCTGACCTGGGCAACCAAACGGGAAAATTCGCTACTGTGCTGCTTACCTAAAAAAAGAAATAAAAGGCAGAGAAGTACAGCGTTTTGTACTAAATTTAACTGTATTTTAGGAATAAGTATAAGAAATTAAGTGATAAGTTAATTTTTAATCAAAACTTCTGAATCATGAAAAATAAGCATTTTTTATACCAAAGAATATTTCAGGAAGCAAATCATTATTAGATTGTGATAAAAGATTAATTGGACAATTTTTTGCAATAGCACTGATGAATAAGATCAGGAACGTGTATTGAAGTAAATATGGTGAATATTTTATGCTGACTTTTTACTATTTAGCCTGGAATATTGCATCAAATAATAACAAATAATTAACAAATTATATAAATGTCAAAATTAACTAACAAAAACAAATAGACAAAAGGAAAATCTGAATACAACGTACTGAAAAATGATAGAGGATTATACTTTAATCTTAGCCTTCTCTTCTAACAGAGAATGAACCCTGCAATGGAAAATAACAGTAACTCTGAAAGCGCTGACATAAGGCAGACCATGATAAATGTAGTGGTGAAAACCAACAGAAGCAGATGAAAGATCATGTGCTTTTAAAATCACGTCAGCCTAAAGACCCAAGAAGAGATCAGTTGAAATAATGACGACTGAAGAACTGCAGGAGAAAAGATCCAGATATCCAGCACAGCTCACTATCACAGAAGCACATTGATTTTAAACAGCAGACCCTGACATGCATCTGTGTCTGATTTTAATACTGCATATGAATCCTGTTTCTATTCCTAGTATATTTGATATAACTGAACAGGCCTAAGGGCTAAATTGATCAGATTTGCATTTTATCCTCAGCACACGTATAAGGTTGCCATTTGTGATTTCAGGGAAATTATGTATTTTCACTTACAACAAATTTGTCCAGCAGGGGCTTGTTAGACTTAAGGCTCCATTTTTAGACATTAAAGGGTTACTTCAGTGATTTAGCATGAAGCTTTGTATCAGAAACCCGGTAGTATATTCAAATTATGGTACTTTTCCCCCTCAAATCCCCCTGAGACGAGAGAATTATGCATATTATTTCTGGAAAAAATCCTCCGATGACGCAAATATTGTAATTTTGCGTCATCTGAGGATTTTTTTGGCCAGAGGCTGGAGACTACAGGAGCTAGTTCCGCATGTTATAGAGGGATCTCACTCACAGAATGTAAATGAGCACGGTCGCTCGGCTCGGGCATTAATAACGGAGCAGTGTAGAGCAAAGTGAGTGTTTCAACTTTTCAATGAATTCCTATGAAAGTTAAGCTTCCATAGGCATGATCTGAAAACGCGGCAGACTGGACTGACCCTGAATGACTGCCGCGCTTACCTCAGCTCTGCTCAGCTCTTCGCTCTCGTGATGAATTAAATCTGACTCCTGCTGCGTCTGTGCAGCGACTTTCGCTTGGCTCACTCAAACTTTATTGAAAAGACACATTCAGTTTTTAATTGTAGTGTCTATTCTCTAACTGAACGAAATTATTGTATTAGTATAAAAATCAAAACGACGGTGGGGGCAGTGTCATGGTGTGCACGTGATAACCAGTAGGCGTGGCTTTGGGAGTGGCCTCGTAAGGCAGCGAAGCAAGTGCATTCTGGGAGTTGTTGTCTTTCATCCACGAGACAAAAATACATTTTCTGGCTTTTCTCAGTCTAGAAGGCACCAAATTCAAAAATAATTTCACATTTCTACTACATAAATGACTTATATACACATTCAACTTCCCAGCGCTGAAGTACCCCTTTAAAACTGAAAAATTAGCAACATTACTCATATAAATGTTATTTTAACTCCACACTGTTGTTACTCACTGAAAACACTAGAATGTGGCCTCAATCTCAATTATACATGGTGTGCATTAGTCAATCTTTGTGGCAAGGTAGCCTGATATCTGTTCTAACGCTTCAAACTGCTGAAAGTCAATTTTGGCAATTCCATTAGAAACCCTATTTAGTGCCATTTTTCACAAACCACTGCTGGCTAATCACAGAATTGCTAAATAGGGAACTTTATCTCACTTGTTTTCTCACTTATCTGACTTGTTGACTGTAGTCAACTGCAATTACAGCCTTTTTATGTGGGCAAAGCTTCCAAGGAATCCAAGAAATAATTTCTCAAACCAAATACTATTACAGAAAAAAAAAACACATTCAAAATTCCCAAGAACCCATGGTGATACACTGTGTGAAAACACACTCGTTTTAAATTTTTTTGAGCATTTGTACATCCTGTATTTTTAATATTTTGAATGCTGTACCATGCTGAGAGTTGATTAACTGCTGTTTCTCTGTTGAACTGCAATTTTTCACAGAATACATAAAAGTATCTAACATGCTGTACACAGGATGCAGACCTTAATAAAAAATGTTTTAACCCTAGCCATGTCACCCACCAGCAGGATTTGATCTCTGTCTCTTCTTGCACAAGTCATTTTTGCGCTGAAGACACTCCGTAAAGAATGAAACCAGACCCCTCTTCCAGAGCAAACACCCTTTTATACTGTGAAAACACAGTCATATCAAACAGACAGTTCTTAATTGTATTCATTTTTGCTATAGTCAGAAAAGGCTGCTACACACTCCAAAAAAGTTGGAACGAGGCAAAATAAAAGTGAAAATCTTATAGAATATCCAGGTTAAACTCAATAAGCAGATGAATTGATAATCGGTGAGGGTATTGTGATTGAGTGTAAAATGAGCACCACAGTCTTTGCAAGCAAAGATGGGTCATGGCTCATCACTTTGAGTCAAATAATATGAGAGAATTCACATTTCTAAATGCAAGATTGAAAATAATTTAGGTCCTTCACCTTCTACCATACATAATATTGTGAAAATATTCAGGGAATTCTGAGAAATCTCACTCCGTGTAGGGCAGGGCAGGAAACCTATGTTGAATGTGCGTGACCTTTGAGCCCTCAGTCCACATTTCAGATGGTTTTTGGGGAAAAAACAGACTTTGAGTTCTCAGTCCCAAAGATGAAAGGGACCATCCAGACTTTCATCAGCGACAGGTACAAAAGCAAACATCTTCCATGGTATGGGGGTGCATCAGTGCTAACGGCATGGGCAACTTGCATATATTGGAATTTAATGGCATCAAAATTAGATCTTTCCTGGGAGGCAAGACAATGCCAGGGCTCATTCAGCATGTGCTACAACAGAGTTGTTTCTAGACACTCTACACCGTAGAAGGGATGTGCTTGACTGCCTGCCTGCAGACCAGATCTGTCTCTTATTGAAAATGTATGGCCCATCATGAAAAGGAGAAACCGACAACAATGACCACAGACTGCTGAGCAGCTGTCTTGTATCAGGCGAGATAGGGCAAAAATTCCACCTGCAAAACGTCAACAATTAGTATCCTCAATTCCCAAACATTTAAACATTTTAATTAAAAGGAAAGCTGATATGATGGTTGTAAACATTCCTCGGTCTCAACTTTCTTGGAATGCGTTGCAGCCATCAAAATTGGTTGATATTTACAAAATGCACAAGTTGGTCAGTGAAAACTTTGAAAAACCTTTCTTTGTACTTTTGTCAGTTAAATAAACGTTAAAAGAGAATTTAAAAAAACTGATTCTTGATTTTATTGCATTTGGGGTTGTAGTACAACAACTAAAAAGAGTGATCTATGGATAGATAACACAGCCTACTTTTAAAATGCTACAACCCTTTCAACCTGAAAGCATTGGAGCATTACCGAAAGCTAATGGATTAGAGCCCTGCACGGTCCTCAAATCTAGGCCCTAGCCCAGGCCTGGCCCGAGACGCTCAGGCCCTAGCCCGGCCCGTGTCCGACAGCGTATATCACTTCTCTGCCAGAGTCCCACTGGAGCCCGTTTTTTTTTTATCCTCCCTATTACACACTACTGTTGCAGCTATTAAAATAGGTCAGTTTTGTTTTTAATGTCAGTAGCTATATTTCATTTTGTTTCTTCATTAAGTTAATTTGGAAAAATGTTTGGAGCGTTTTATGTTTGTTCAAATAAAGGTTGTTTTTTTAAGTAATGACCAAGTGGCCAGCGGCTGACAGGGCGTTAACTACATATTTGATAAATTTAACCTCTCAAAACAACACTTGACTTGTCTTGCCTATAATAAAATCCATAGATATAAAACACTTCAAGCATATCAAAATGTTAGTTTAAACGTTTACCAATCTCCACCACAGTAAAACAGGCATTTTTGACAAGCTGAGGCAACGGCGCTCGCAAACGAAATGGCTATACATTCTAAACAAATATCTTAATTTACAAATGTGATTTAAACAACCAGATTTACACTTGTCCAGTTTTGTCTGAAATGGGTCCCAGATCACCTTCTGAATTGGTTTGTTTGAGTGATCGGATATAAATCCGTCTCGAAAGAATTTCACAACCGGATAGATATCTGATCAGAGAAAACAAATGAAGTTAGCAGGTGTAAAAAAAAATAACTCTTGCAGCTGCGCCGAAGGAACGCTCACTGTGCGAGCCAGTCTCGAGAGTCGCGGTAGCATGGTCTCATGTTGTTTCCACCAGCGCAACACATCTCATAGTTTATTTTAATTAATGTCTAAAATATAAAATGAAGGATAAGCCTAAAACAGGCCCGAAGCCCAGCCCGTGTGTGAGGTATGACGTGAAAATTGGCCCGAAGCCCGGCCCTATGGGTGTAAAAAAGTCGGGGCCCGTCGGGCTCTATAATGGATAGCTTTCTCCCTCTATTTCAGACCTCCAGACCTATTTCAGAGAAGAAAAAATAAAAATAAAAACCTTCACAGCAGATCTGGAATTTAACAAGTTCTTATTTAGTCAGTCTATATTAACATCCTAAAACAAATACTAAGAAGTGGGTGAAGTGTCACAGTGTTATATGACATGCAATGTCTAAATATTCTTTTTCATACTCAAGACACATTGTCATACTCAGGACACTCAGAAGAGAAATCTGAGGCTTCTTCATGGAAAACAAATGATTTACTGTGGAAAAAAGCAGGATCAAATCTGATAATGGTAAATCATCCGACAAGCTCTTGAGTTTAGTATCTTTGTGTATCTATATTATAACAAACGCATAAAGATAAAGAAAAAGGATTACAAGTGTAATGACTAGCAGAACTGACATCTATAAACAATGCTATGGTGTACAAACTAAACAGACTCTGCATCAGAATCATCCAAGAAAATACATTTCTCCATGTAACACACGTGCCAAAATTGTTAATGCATGTACAAGAAAACAGATCACTGCTCTGTTGCTTTTCATTTACTCATTTCTGACAGACAAAGTGGAGATGGTTGGGTTCAATATGGGTAAATAAAAGGTATAATGCAATATGTATGTGCATTTTCAAGAGAGAAAAAAAATTGTGTCCTAGTAAACGTACAGCCCCTAGTGGAAAGGACATTAAAATATTCCCCAATAATTTAAATTGGGTTTCTCTATTTCTACAGTGCTTACACATTCAATCGCAATTGAATTTGAGGTTGCATTTGAAGGCTGCATACGCCATTGAGGTGGTCCCATTTAAGAAAAGTTATCATTAAATAGCAAAAGTAAGAAATTACAATATTTTACACCTCACAAGGAATAACAGTCAGTTATGTTTACTTAAAAAAAAATAAGATCATTGATGACGTATGCAGCCTTCAATTGCGACCCCCGGAGGATGCAGCCTTCCAAATGAGACGCAGCTATGGTTTATTAGTGGTTACATTTTGTTTAATATAAAAATTTTAACTTTTAGTTGTTCATTATTTAGAACCATTTTAACTGAGCCATAATCAATTTTTTATTCTGCAAATGATCGACAACCTTTTCAAACATCCATGAAACTAAATACAAATGAATAAATTAAGAAATACATGGATAGATCACTGAATACATATTTTCACTGTTGCTTAAAAGGTCAACTTGTGTTTCATTTATTTAAGATGAATCTATTGTATAGTAAAGCTAGATTTCTGGGTGTGTGTCTTATTCACCCCGTGTCATTACCCCAGCGGACACTCCATGAGGCTGGTGAATCACCAAGCCCTTTTGATGATTAATCAAGAGTTTATCTCACCATGGCTCTATTTATAGAACCCCTCTATGCTGCGCATCAATATTTCAACATCCTGTCTCAGACATCACAGTCTGGCTTTTCTAATCACACCGTGGCTTACGTCTTTTTACATGACAATTATGGACCATGTTTTCACACTTTTACACCAATTAGACCAATCCACCTTAAATAGCTCTGTTTCTAATGTTGTCCTCTGGGAGAAGGTTGTTAGTGTAAGTGGCTTTTCATTAAGACAGAGACGCCATGAGGACTAGCAGCTGTAACCTATGCATGTCAAACAGAAACATGGTTTGAGCACTAGGGACTAAACCTTAGAGTTGAGGATAACAGAGGACACAACATTAGGATAAGTGAAGACATATGTGAGGATAAACATTCATAAACATAACCAATTAAAGGAACCAATAGAAAAGAAAACTTTCTTCTAGGGCAGGGCGATATGGCTGAAAACTGTATCACGATATAAGTGTTTCATATCGATAATTATTGATATTTTTTATGACCTATTTAAATTAAGGACCAGGAGAATTTTTTTTTACATTTAAACATTTTTATTTTAAACTTAACCTTCCTCTGATTATAATCCCCTCAGGTTATAAAGGCAGAAATGTCAACACAACCATGGAAAACACTCAAATAATTAAAATGTAAACACAAGTCTAAAGTCACAATGAACACTTAACTATCTCTTAACATTAAGGTGCAGTGCCTCCGTTATTTCTTTGTAACTGTTACCATTAAGATGCTTTGTCATAAGGCACTGATGCAGAGTACCTCTCCATGTCGTTTCAAAGTCAAGAATAGCACAACGGTGAGAGCGTTGAGTATAAACACGTCCCCAAACGGATGAGGCGAACTTGCTTCGCAACCTCTGGTTTCTTCAGACGAAGAAAAAAAAAATTTATCGAACATTTTTTATTGATATCGATTACGTGTCTATCGCGATACATATCGTTATCGTTTTATCGCCCAGCACAACTTTCTTCCATGGAACCCAATACAAAACGATGATTTCAAGCTTAAAAAAAAAGATTTGAAAAATACCTTAAAAAAAATGGCATAGTGCAAAAGTCTTATGGACTGTTTTATGTTTCAAGTCTTCTGAATTCATACAATAGCTTTTATTAAAAAAATATAAAAAAAAAGAATAATGATAATCATCTACTCTATTAGTCTGTTAACTGCTAAATGGTACAAGTCAGCCTAATTGTGAATGAATCTTTCAGATCAGTTTTTAGAAGCAGACCAATTGAATGAAAAGATCTGACTTAAAATAATGATTAATTCACAAAATGATCCCCTTAAGACAGCATAAAAGTAATCCCTCTCAGCAAAAGTCCATTAAACAGTGGACAGTATCTTTAAAACGTGGAGCCAATTGTCAGATTTTTTTGGTCTAAGCATTCTGAGCTGGGTCACTAAAGCAGATTGGAACATTTAATGAGGTAAGATCGATCTCTGGACCCTGTTGGTATTGTCGTATTGATCACCACCTTCACCAACTCCTAAAGGGATCTTTCTCCCTTCCCCTCTCACTCCCTCATACACACACTCAGCTGCTTAGTGAATTTGGGAGTCACAAAAGGCAATGGTTTCTGAAAAATATTTTGGTTGAGAACTACTGAGGGTAACTGAAGTGAGATTATTCATATCGAAATCATCAGGAGAGTAACTTAAAATGAAAAAGTGTACAGCTTCATTCAAGATATAGCTAAATCCAGTTTCCAGTTTAGAAAACTGCGCAGCTCTGCATAGAGTCTTAACTGCACCTGAACACCCAGATCTGATATATGAGGTGGAAAAGGAAATTGCAAATGCCCTTGCAGAGCACACCAATGAAACATGGGCATTACATTAAAGCAACAAATCAAAAAAGGAATTTTTGATGATTACGTTCGTAGCCATGCCTTCAATCTGACAGCCATTTTCTGCACAGAAACTCACAGTAGCATAGATACTAACACTTCTTTAACGCAATTAAACAATATTTTTATATTGCAAATTATTTTGAATGTAACGAGACATGAATAGCAGGATTTTATTTCAGTCCTGACTTACTGGGTAAGTTAAAGAATAAAAATGAAAATCTAACCATTGATGATGCAAGTGCTACGAGTGATTCAAATGTGCAATTGTTCATTATAGGGGTTTAACGATACACTTATGCCAAGATTCAATACAAACTGCAATACTGAACTCACAATCCGATATGTCAATTTATTATAATTATATTCTTATTATTGTATTATCATCATCATCATAAAGATCCACAAATGCAATCTATCACAGTTCTAAAAGAAAACATGTCAAAATGACTATTCCCAAACTGTAAATGTTTAGCTAATCCAAAAAAATGTATTTCTGCATTTACTCAGTCTCATGTTGTTTTCGTGCATAACGCATGCATTGAACATCTGTGATTACTACAGTATGCGTGTAGTGGCAAATATGTTCGTCATATAAAGCCACTGTGTCTCGTCAGAAGACTTGGATTTGGATTTGGATTAGACGACTCGAATAGTTATTTTTACGATGCCTTAAATGCCATTTTATTGGATCTTTTAAGTTTGAGAGGAATGGACTTTAAATGGAGGGACAGAAAGCTCTCAGGTTTCATAAAAAAATATCTTCATTTGTGTTTGGAAGTTAAATGAAACGACATGAGGGTGAGTACATGACAGATTTTACATTTTTGAGTGAATTATACCTTAAAAATACAGTTGAGCCTTGGATAAAACAACTCTATCACGAATCGTTTACATCAACGATACACATCACATTTTTATACCACGATATATTGATTATCGATGTATTGTTACACCCCTAGTGCATAATCAAATTTTTTGCAGTAAAACAATAAGAAATTGCCATTTTTTTGACAAAAATAACTTGATGGCAGAACTGAACTGAGTTCATCCCAAACACAGTGTGCTGGAGCCACAGAAAAAGACATTTGCAAAAACCCTTAGCTGATAATTAGCTGCAAAAATACAGAATGCATATGCTCAGTCAACCTTGAGGTAGGGGAAAGTAGTCAATGTTATTCAGTGCATATATCAAACAGACATTTTTTATTTTATAATGCACAGGACAAGCAGGAGAATCTGACCCTGTTGTGACATCATTCAAACATCATTTTCCAATGGTGCAAGGACAGCGCATCCTCTACACCTCTAAACTGACAAGAGCAACAGTCTCATTCTTTATTCAGTGTCAGTTTTTAAAAGTCAGGACTTACGGTACATTGAGTGTAACTCCTCAATTTCTTCAGCTGTCTGATTCTTCTTAGTGACTATTACCTGTCAAACACAAAACAATATGAGAAGAGAATTTAAAAAAAATTATCGTTGTTTCAATATGACTGCAACTGATTATGTTTCCCAACAAGCAAAACTCAAATACATTTAAACACACACACATTATATACACATACATTCATTCATATATATATATATATATATATATGGAAATTTTGAAAATCCTGGAAATCCTTAGTAGTACATACAGGTTTTCGTTTACTGTCCAATTGATTCTTTAACCTCTCGTTGTTTTCCATTTCTTTGGCAATTTCTTCAGCTGTTAACAAAAGAAAAAGCAAACAAATTAACTATAAACTAAAACCACATTTTCTGAAGAAGACTTAAATGACCACAACCTATCCCATACAAAAAATCCCCTCCAATACAAACAGCATCTATTTCTATTTTCTTGCATTTATTAAAGCACACAGGAAGATGCTCATTTACAAATCATTCTTGATAACATGACAAACTGGTGGCAGCATCCAAGGCAATTTGAGTACTGTAATTGAATCAATTCAATCTGCTATTGTATGACAAAACAGAACCCCACAGGTAATTTGGAAAAAACACAAACCACACTAAATCGAACTTAAACAGAAACCATGGTAACATCGGGTGAATAAAAGAAAAATAGGTTTCCTGCGAAACCTTTGACAGCTCACTGAAAAGAGATAAATTTAGCTCTGAAAGGGTCAGTGAGAAGTGAAGCAGTAACTCAAAGAAAACTTGAAGGATGAAACTACTGTATTTTTCCACTAGCCCTGTCATCTTTCTGCCAGGGTCCCCCACAGGGTGACTAACTCCAGCACATAAATTACATTCCATCGCATACAATCGTTGGAAAGAGTGAAACTGTACCCAGCTAAACTCTCTTTCATCAGCACTTTCACCACCACCACATTTACATGAAATCCCGACCATGTTTTTCAATGCCTATAAAGGAATGTCTCACTATGCATTCACTCATTTGGTTATTGATCCTGGACTTTATACCTGATTTGGGGTTGAGTGAATCACACTGTGCGTTATAGATTTGGGTGAATTCCTGGTGGCGTCGCACAAGCTGATCTCTGCTGCCTTGAGCAGACAGGTGGCATTCTTTAAGCATCATCTTGAGCTTTGGAACACTAATCAAAGTGTACAACAGCTTAGGCATCGCCTTGCGCCTTCTACAACTGAAACACAAACACATAGTCCCAAGGTCATTTAAAATTATAAAAAAGATAAGACTTTCTTTAGAAACCATTCAAATTGAAATTCCTGACATTATTCCGTCAAAAAGTCTTGTAGCAGTTATTTTAGATTTGAGTTCTATTGCAAGTAAATCTATAAGCCACAAGGCTGTTCATTACAGTGATTTTACTAATATTAATAGGTATTTTTTCAGTTTGAGACATGTCTTATAATTACATTTTATTATTAATATTCACTAATTCTTCCATCAAGTAGTATAGTCCATTAACAGTTTCCGAAAAAAGCAGAAACTTGGCACATTAATATAAAATTCATCTCAAGAACGGTCATAAGTGTGTATCGGCTGTTTTTATCGGTTTTATATGCAAAATAATGCAAAATAGATGGAGAGTGACTACTCCAGTCATAGCACTAATTTTCAATTGGATTCAAGTCTAGAATACTAACTATAAACCCATAACTTTATAGTTTTGATGTGTAGTTTGTGCAACTGTCATGCGAGAAAGTAACCAACTCAAATCTCTGGCTGACAGAAAGAGGTTCTCTCAAGGATTTGCATGCATTTGGCTTAACCCATTTTGGCCTTGATGCCAACAAACTTTCCAGTTCCATCATCTGAAAAATAAATCCCACAAACATGACAATACCACAAGGCAGATTAGATGTTACCTGGTACTGGGTTGTATTTTTCGACAAACAGTGCTTTGTTTTAAGGCCAAAAAAATGTATTCTTGTCAAGACCACAACATTTACTACTGAAATGTTTCAGGTTGTCCCATGGCTTTTACATGATTTAATATTCGTCCTTCTCAGAAATGTCTTCCTCCTAGGCGTGAATCTCGAGTGGACGGTTTCTCTGATGTCAGCCAAATAGCTCTGCAACTCTATCATTGTTTTGCTGGTCCTTTGGTCAATTCTCTGAAAAGGTCCTTTTCCAGTTGCGCAGTTTGTCAGAATGGCATGATTCTGGTAGTTGGCTGTATTGCTATTTTCTTGTTAACGTCTCTCTCTTATCTTTGTACAGATCATGCCATAAATTATTTTATCTTTCCCTGACATCCTTGAAGAAATGTGTCATATCTACAATGAAAGGAAGTGGCATGTCCATGTAACACATTCTCTTTCAGGGTATTTTCTATCCTATCTGTATCTTATTTATTCTTTTTACCGAATTTCTTTTTGTATACCGTACTTCCTTACCCAGTAGGCCAATTTACAAGATTATTTTAAGATTATAAATTTGAATATGACTAACACAGCAATATTTCTTCATTTTCAATTATACTGCATACAACAGCCTTCAGGCAGTACTATTAAACAGGCTTAGTGATTAATGGGATAGTCCACCAAAAAATTAAAATCATTTTCCAAATTTCAAACCTGTATGAAAAACAAAAAGAAGATTTTTTTTTGGGGGGGGGGGGGGGGGGTTTATTACTTATACCTAATATTAAGTATTAGACAGATAGAAGTATCCGAACCAACACTATTACACACAAATATAGACAGCCAAGCATGAAAAGGTGCACATTTCATTTATCTCTATAGCATTAGTATGTCAGGAAGGACTTAAGGCCACAGAAGTGCTGACACACACCCTCATTCATCACATTACCCTCAAGGTGTCCAGTAAATAAAATCACCCTTTCTGTCAATCAGACATGCACACCAAATGCCAGCCTTTCAGAATGTCCCTCAAGAGAAAAAGGGGTGCCTTAGTAGAAAGGGAGGGACTAAGGCAAGCTATATTCTATAGGGAATGTTATTTAATAAGGATCGAATCCATTCTTTAAATCACAATCACTCTTCAGTTACTTTGTTCTGTGGGGAATAATTATGGCCACTTAAAAAGTTATCTTAAATTTAGCTATCTATTCAAGAAAAGTTTATCCAGTAATCAGTTTATTTGTTAAACTTCATCCAACTAACTCAGACACATGCATAAGAGGGAAAAAAACTTGGTTGTCTCCGATTAGGTAGAAAAATAAACAGGTCTAAGAAAGCGGAGCTTGATGGACAACTGGGCAAACAATTTGTACAACAAAAGCACAATTTACTTGAAGAAAAGTGATTTACATTATGTAATACAGAAATTAGTTCTTCTCCACTTATTGGATAAACGGTGTTTCAAGATATTTGAAATGTTTCGCTTTTTGCATCACTCTCCTTGTCCGCATTTGCTACATTGAGAGTTTGATCTTCGTTTGGATTCTGTTTAAATCATTTTCGCTGGCAAAATAAAAATTACGTCTGAAATGTCAGTTATTCAATATTAATTAGTTTTTTTTTAACTACTGCGCAAAAACTGATAATACTGAATTTGAATAACAGCAGGTCAATTAGCAGCATCCTTTCTCTAGAAAATCACTAAATGTGTCCTGCAGTCAAAGAAAGATAGACTATTTTCTCCATCAAACTTATAGTGCTATTACATTACAGGGCAAGTATTATCCATACCTTCTCAATCCCTCTTTCTTATCGTCTCGGCTCAAGCACATATCCAGATGCTTATTAATGTGCGTTTCGGGCACACACACTCCACAGACAGGACATTCCACTGCAACAAATTGTTAAAATTATTGCTTATTAGAAAAAGCAAAATTAGGCAAAGCACAAATACTAAGTCCATGCCATCCAAATCTCAAAAAAATAAAATAAAATAATCAGATGTGATTAAAAAGATATATATAATGCACTTATTGTGAAGAAAACAATGCATTAGGGAACAACCCAGGTTTTTTTTCTTTAAACACAATTGCAATGTATTAAACTGAATAAACTTTTCTTTGTTTTTTCAAATCCATTATTTTTAATATTTACCTAATATGCATGTTTACACCAAACATACCATATAAATGCAATAAAATGGCTTATGTGGCACTAGTTACCTTTACCCACTGGCTTACAGCTTTGTGATGTTGAAGGAAATGCAGAAAGTTCCATCTTCTCTTCTTTTTTTATTGCTTCCTGCACATTTTCTTTTTTAAAATGAGCTGGCTGGTGAACAAACACCTCTACGGGTTCTGACTTGACGGGGGTCATGGGGGTCTTCTTTTGGAAAAAATGACTGAGTGTGTTTGCTTCCTTTTTGAGTCTCTTCTGTCTTGCTGCTTTGCCTTTGATCATCATAGGTGGGGTTTCAGGTGAAATTGGGGGTGATTCCAAATTTGAGTGACACAACTTTTGCCTGGGGATGGAGAGTTACAAAAAATGTGTTAATAAAAGTGTAAATGCCTTCTGGTTAACTCAGTGTTTCAATCAGATTGTGAAACACTGAATCTAATTTAAATATAGTAATGCAGTTTTCATGCTTGCATTGTCGCTATGTTAACAAAGGTTTATTACACTTACAGTTTATATAATACTGTGGCCATTCAAAAATTGTTAACATTCCAAAAACTGGAATTGTGAGTACACTTTTTTTTTAAATGTTTTTGAAAAGTCTCAAATGCTCACTTAAAGGGTTAGTTCACCCAAAAATGAAAATTCTGTCATTAATTACTTACCCTCATGTCGTTCGACACCCGTAAGACCTCCGTTCATCTTCGGAACACAAATGAAGATATTTTAGTTGAAATCTGATGGCTCTGAAAGGCCTCCATTGGCACAATGCACGGTTTACTCTCAAGACCCTTAAAAGGTACTAAAGACGTCGTTACAAAGTCCATCTCACTACAGTGGTTCTACAATAACTTTATGGAGTGACGAGAATAGTTTTTGTGCGCAAAAAAAACCTAAATAACGACTTGTATAGTGATGACGATTTCAAAACACGGCATCATGAAGCTTCGAAGCGTTATGAATCAGTGAGTCGATTCAGCAGTTTGGATCGCCAAATTTCAGCAGTTTGGCTGAAGTCAGTTCATCATGATTCGACTCACTGATTCATAACGCTTCGAAGCTTCATGATGCCGTGTTTTGAAATCGTCATCACTATACAAGTCGTTATTTAGGTTTTTTTTGCGCACAAAAACTATTCTCGTCACTCCATAAAGATATTGTAGAACCACTGTAGTGAGATGGACTTTGTAACGACGTCTTTAGTACCTTTTAAGGGTCTTGAGAGTGTAAAGTGCCATTGTGCCAATGGAGGCCTTTCAGAGCCATCAGATTTCAACTAAAATATCTTCATTCGTATTCTGAAGATGAACGGAGGTCTTACGGGTGTCGAACGACATGAGGGTAAGTAATTAATGACAGAATTTTCATTTTTGGGTGAACTAACCCTTTAAGGCTGCATTTATTTGATCAATAATATAGTACAAACAGTAATATTGTGAAATATTACAATTTACTCTTCATTATTCTTCAGTGTCACATGATTCTTCAGAAATCATTATAATATGCTGAATTGGTGCTCAAGAAACCGTTCTTATTATAAATGTTGAAAATGGTTGTGCTGCTTAATAGTTTTGTAGAAACCTTGATAAATTTTTTCATGACTATTTGATGAAAAATGTTCAAAAGAACAATATTTATATGAAAATGTTCATTTTAAAAGTCTTTACTGTCACTTTTGATTAATTAAATGTACACTTTCCTGACTCCAAACTTTTGAGCGGTTGTGTATAATAACTTTGTAAACAAAGCAATTATAAACCATATTTGACATCATTAAAATGGTAGTCTCCTAGTTTTGAGTGAACCGAGGGGTCTATCCCAGACATACAGCGATAAAAGGATCTTTCACATCCTTTGGTGAGGTGTATTTGAGGGACATACAATATGTATAGGGATGCACCGATATGAACATTTTGGCCGATACCGATAACTCTTAATATTTGAAAGCCGATAACCGATATATTGGCCGATAAATCTAAATACAAATTTTAATAAACTCTGAGAGCCTGATTACAAAAACAAAAGGCTCACCATTAAAAGCCATGTCCCAAACACTTCAACATAAATCAAACCTATACACTACAGTAGCCTATTTGAACCAGTGTGAGATTCCTTACCTTTTCAAATTAATTTTACACTCCTATGGCCAAATTTTTTTTTTTAACACTTTACAATAAGGTTTAATTTTTGTTAGTATTAGTTAACCAACAATGAATGAACAATACTTCAACAGGATTTATTAATTTTAGTTCATGTTAATCTCAACATATTCAGACCCAAAGTTGTGTCTTTTAACATTAGGTATGAACTGTGAATGGACTGTTACAAAACACAAACATTTTATTACTAAAAGAAACAAAGGTTATTGCTCTCTGTTTGTTCATGATAGTTAATGCATTAATAAAATGAGACCTTATTTGTAAAATGTTACCAAAAATTATATTGTCTAAAAATTAAAAATAATATACCTAAATAATGCAAACAAGTAATTGAACAGCATTACTTAGGCTGCATAATAAAGAATCAGAATGCAAGTGCATGAAATAACCTCCGCACAGACGATAAAGAAATGGTTTTAATCAAACCATATTGTTGATGGAAATGATACGAGAACAATAAAAGTGCTAATTATAAAAAATAATGCTTCTGTGTTTTTGAAAAAAAAATAGGTTTAATATTACAGTAATAGTAAACATCTGTAATATTAGTCTAGTCTATTAGGAATAATGTTGCTGTTTGAGAGCCAGCTGAAGCTGGAGAGAATGAACGAACAACCATAAACTGAAGCGCTTAGAAGTTTAATTAACAACTAAACGCATCATATATGAGAACAATCAGATATTTATACAAAATAAATATAATATTACAACTTATATTAGCACAAAATCACGCATAGGTGAAGGGTTATAACTCCTGTGGATGCTCTTCCCCTGTTTGAGAGCGTGCTGAAACTGATGATCACCGGTACAGTGAAGCACTGCGGGTTATTGACTTAAAGGGGTGGTAAAACACATTCTTTTGAAGGCTTGACTGTGTTTGTGGGGTGCACTGTAACATGTGTTCATGCTTCGTTTTAAAAAAAATTGCCTTATTTTTCATATATTTGACCTTTATTATACACTGCTTTGTCCCTCCTTGTAAAACGGTCTGATGCTTTCCGGGTTGTATGAAGCCAGTCCCTCAAAAATACGCAGTGGGCTCAGATTGGTTAGCTGGCCCAGTGTGTTGTGATTCGCTAACCGCCTAGTGCACGTCGGAAGCGTCACGCCCCTTACCGCCCGAATCAGACCCAGAACATTTTAGTGAAGATGATCGAGCAGAACCTGTTCAGTCCTCGAGAGTAAAGACTGCGGATCTATAATGATCGCTACTGAATGGCACTTTAACTTTTGTATTTTTAGAACGATTATAGCCAAATATCTGTCGCAAGAACTAACCCAAAACGAACACTAAGCACTGGCTTTAACTAGTAAGTTAGCCAAATCACACACAGAACCATGTTTAGCATGCCTGTAGATAAACAATACATAAAAGCTCTAATCAAAGAATCATTTACACTAATGCCAGGTTCGCTGTTGAGAATTTAACGTTAGTGTTTGTAACGTTAGGTGTTCGTCGGATAACGTTAAGTATGAATGAGCATTTAACAGACTGGTTTGCAGAACAGCGTTGTCATCTGTTTACTTCCTTGCTACAACCTATTACAGGAAAACACATCGATGAAAAGTAAATCAGACTTACAGGTTGTGGCCCGTAAACAGCTTCTGTTTGTAAATCCAGCTTTCAGGACAAGCCGTTGTGCATATCCTGTATTGAACTCGCGAAGTTTGTGGAAGATTGTGTTGTCCTCCGTGAAATGTGCAGCGCGCGCGTCGTGCATCCACGCACCGGCAGTGTTTTTTTCACGCAGCTGACGTTGTGCAAATCTGGCATTGAAATCGCGAAGACGGTGGATGTTCTCCTCTGTTAGATGTGCTTAGATGTTAGATCTCCTCTGCAGGGAGCCCTGCGCGCGCCTGATTCCCCGCTGACTCAAACACACGTGCATATAACATGCTGTATGTTAAACGCTCTGCAACGCACCCCCGTCCCAAGGAAGGCTGAACAGAGCAAGTACCCCAGACCTGCAATCCGGATGAAAATAACAGCGTTTCCTTGGCATCGCGGCAACAACACTCCAGCCTAACTAACGTTATACCACAACAGCGCCGCGATACAAAATGGCCTCACCCCCCCTTATTTAATATTCTCGGAGGAGGGGTTTATGTAAATATTGAGCCTGTTGATGTCACCAACCCTGGAGGAATGTCTGTAGTCGCCTACTGGCCGTTTGCTGTAGTTCTTAGAAACTGATTTCTTTAAAAGCAAATATCTCCCTTTGCTTTAAACTTTGAACATTGTAACTTTGCAGATGTTGTTTATGCTCAAGCAGCAACATTACACGTTAGCTAAAGTTAGAATAGTGAAATCGTGGTTTACCACCCCTTTAACGAAACACATCCTATATGACTTTAATCAGATGTTTATACTACAAAAACGTAATATTACGACTTACATATGCTTAAAATGACGCGAATGCACAAGCGAACTTGACTGTGCTGGTCAGAATGCGTTGTTGACGCTTCCCACAACAGCGCGCTGAAAAACAACTAAACCCAGAGAATTCACTACGTTTTATAACAGAAATATTCTCATTGCAGTGTACAGGACAGTCCCAGTAGTTATTAATGCTGTGCATTTCTGTTTGAAATGCGCGCGCCGGTACAATGAAGTGCTTTACTGCATCGTTTATTAACTCATCCAAACGCATCCTATATGATATTACATACACAGAATAATAATAAATATAATATTACAACTTACAATGGCACAAAAGGCTGTGAATGCACAAGCGAACTTGACTGTGCTCGTCATGAAGGTGTAACTCCGTGGGCGCGCTCTTCCCTCAACAAACGCGCTGAAACACAACGCTCTTTTACAGCCTATTCTATTCTCATTATCATTTTATGTAGATTATAGAAGACTTGCGCTGCACATGTTGCACATAACTGTATTTTCCTTTTCGAAGTGATTCCAAACATATTTAGAGCAATTCAAACCCATCATGGTGGACAGCGCGTCCGTCTCAGCTGAAGGAAATAATACATTATCTATCGGCTTGACTATATCGGTCAAATTTTCTTATTGGACCGATAACATCAAAAATAATAATTTATCGGCCGATAACGATATGTTGCCGATATATCGTGCATCCCTAAATATGTAAAATCAAAAAGTAAAAAAAACTATTGAAGAACATAAACTGGGCCAAGGACAAAAAAAGCTGTTTGAGCATCCTTCATCTGAACCACTAAGGTGACAATTTGTGAGAAATTGTTTTTGACAGCAAGACTGCTTCTCTATACCATGTGTGAGCCTTCAAATATCACCCCTTCCCCACTGAGGGAGAGTGAGAGACGAAATAGTGAAAAATTATTTGAGAGGACGACAGAAGGGCAGAAGGAGCGAGAAAGAGAAAGGAGTACATAAAAGGAAGTGTGTGAGAGAGAGTGAATGCAGGCAAGCACCTGTCGGTTTCGCAATTCCAGTGGAAATGTGGAAAGCCAACAAAACACAGTGAGTGGCTGCAAGGCCATTACAGAGCCATAAAGTGGAGTCAATGAGGTGTGCAAACGCCACTTTCCATATTGAAACCTTTTATTTCTCTTTGTCTGACCGTTAGTCTACATATACGCACACAAAATTAAACACTTAAGAAAAAAGAAACAAGGTGTCCCAATTGGTATTAAAGTGGTTGTGGCCATTTGTGGTCTACATTAACATCTGAAGAGTGACATCAGTTTTCCTCCTTATATGTCAATGCTATTAGAAAAGATCTAACATCTCAAACACACAAACAGACTTAAGCTAAAAAGGGAAATAAAATACAATCTTCACCCATTACCCTAAGAAAAATGGAGAGATAAAGCCTCACTCCCCATCTTCCTGATAAGCTAAAAAAGATTTAATACATGCTCTTAAAGCTCTATTTACAGGGTGGCACCATGACTGAGGTTATTAAAAACTCACTATGTGGATCTATATCCCAACATAATACCTATGGCCCCTGAATGAATAAACAAATGTATGTTTGTGGGTTGTTTGCAGTCAGTGAAGAGTAAATGAAAATGTCGAGAAAAAATGTAAAACAAGAACTGAACAGCCTAAATAACAGAATTCAGGGAGCACATTTTATGCACTGATTGTGGGCAAAATTGAAGAGGAAAAAAAAGCAATCAAAGTATCTGAGAATGTGTGTGTAATATGCGCTTCTGAAATATCATCATGTGTAAATGATGCCACTGGGTGCACACAGTTACTTATTTTACATGTAAACAGGCTGCTTTTGTAGAAGTCTTAAAGACACAGCAGCAAAAAAAGAAAATAGAACCTGATCAGACAGATGGTGGAAAATGGTTGTTTTGAGAAATAACCTTGACAAACATAATAAGGAGACTGCATGCAAAAAATGAAATGCTAATAAAATTATGAAAAATGATTTGATCCCTTTAACTAATAAACAAGCTGTTGTAATTGTTTGGCCTTTCTTCAGTAATGATTTTAAAAATCAATTGCAGTCTTGTACCTACATGCATAACTACCCACCCAGGCAGGATCGTAAAAAACCCTCATGGACCCCCTCACAGACCACAGAAAATCCTGTCTACTTTCAGTCCCCCAAAGCGCTGATGTGAATCTAGTAAGGCAAATGGAACACACCGAGAAAATGTATTGCTGTAGTGAACCAAATAGGTTACATAATCACCAGCACATTACAGCTAAGAAAGTAGGACAAAGTAGTGGAACCGCAGTTTTGAACAGGTTTATAAGAAATAGCCATGACTGAAGAGTATATCATCCTGGATTTAAGAATTTTTTGTAGCTTTAAAGCTGCAAAATGTGTTGTAGTCAACATGTTAATAAAGCCTACAAAGGCAGAAAAAAAAACAGGATTTTCCAGTTTGAATGGAAGAGAAATTTCATGAATTCAAAACTTGGATTTCTTTGGAAGCTCATTGATCTTCCGACAATAAGAGAAGGAAGAGTCAAAGACAGTGAGCTTGCAACAGCAGTGGCTCTGAGGGGTCGATATTCAGACCTGGAAACACAAGGCTAATTGCAATCATTGAGACCAAGAAGGTCTATAATATAGGGAGAAAAGTAAATTAGCATTCCCATTCAAGTCAATGACAGTTTCCCAGCTGGCGCAGGCAAGTATGAGATTTGAAATCTGCCATCATTGCTAATGGGCACTCAGCTTACCTGAGCCAAGATTATTCCACTCATTCTTGAAGAAAGAAAATACTATGAACTAAAGTTGCACAATTCTGGAAAAACTGATAATGATGTTTTTGTTTAAAATAGAGGTCACAATCTCCCATGAATCTGAATAGACTAGGGTTGGGCGATGTCTACCAAATTGGCATCAGACGATGTCTACAGTGAAACACCACGATGGACGATGACATAATGGGGGGTTGTGTTTGAGTGTTAAAGGGTCGATGAATTGAGAAATCAACTTTCCCTTGAGCTTTTGATATATAAAAGGTCAGGTTAATATAAGAATATCCTGTAAGTTTCAGAGCTGAAAACTTCCTTGTTAGTCAAAGAAAAGCTTTTATAGACACCGGGCCCAGCAAACGACAGGTTTTTCAAAGTGGGGATCTATGACGTCAAAGGGAGGCAAGCATCGCCTCAGCAGAAGAATATCAACCTATTTCATCACTGCCTGTTTAGCCCAGCCCACTGATTCACGCATGTAAAATAGGCCTAGTGTTAAACCTTTGAGCTACAAAGCAATAAACATGCCGTTGAGGATTACAAAATATTGTGCAATGATTGGGTTCAACAGTAATGCAACATGTAAGTAACTGTGTTCATTATTCTAATGCCTGATCTGACGTGATGATTCATGTAGTCAGATGTTCTTTGTCTGTGTGTCAGTAAATCAGACCAGTGACTAAACATCAACTTGCGTTTTTTCTCTTAGTATGATGAAAATAATCTGTTATTTAACAGTGATTAGGTTGTATAAAGAAAGCGATCAAAGAAAGCTTCCTTTGCAATCGTTTCATGCCAAAATCTTATTATAATGCCATTGATCTAAATGTAATGCAACACTTTTCACGATTAGTTAACCATGAGAGCTGTAACTGTAAAAACGAGCTAAAAGAGAGTAATATATTTCAAATTAGCGGTCGATCGATGCATCGGTTTTGCCGATTAATCGGCAACGATAGTTGATTGGTGGAACAATCTGTTATCGGCAAAAATCCACACCGATAGTTTTTCTGTGTTGCATCCGTTGCTGGAGCTGAGAGACAGGTGCGCTGTCTTTTCCACAGTACAAGAGCTCTGAGAAG
The DNA here is from genome assembly GCF_949357685.1 of Gobio gobio. Taxonomy (NCBI): domain Eukaryota; kingdom Metazoa; phylum Chordata; class Actinopteri; order Cypriniformes; family Gobionidae; genus Gobio; species Gobio gobio. Next base: position 13,405,160 of record NC_137110.1, read on the forward strand.
GGTCTACTCTGATGGCATTATATAGCACGAGAGCGGCCTCCAGAGGCGAAATAAAAACTCACTGACGCCTTGTGTTTACATTCACACATGAGGCTGCACGCGGCGCTGAGCGGAGAGTGCTGACACATCAGATGTGTGTTTAAAACACGACAGCGAAACGGTATGAATACAGAACACTACAGTATTTGTTTCCAAATCATTATAAAGTAATCAATTTTTTGACTAGATGCTCCATTAACAGGTAAAGAACAGCAGTGTGTATGTTTGTCGACGAGGCTGAGAGGATGCATTAGCAACCTACATTAATAACATTAGCAGTACCTCAAGCAGTTAAAACAATGTGATAAAAACACACGCAAGTCAGACTTAAATGTTGCACATATAAAACTAGGGATGTGAGAACGCAAACTGTATCGTCATGCTGCCGTCAGAAACATAAACAAAGCGCATTCATTTTTTATTAGATAATTGCCTTCTAAAAAAACAGACTATTTGGATTTGTATGAAATGGTAACGCTACACAAATTCCATTTGTAACATAAACTAAGGTTAATAAATGCTGTGGAAGTATTTTTCACTGTTAGTATATTAATTTCAACATTAAATTGAGTTAGAATTTTTATTTTTATCTGTAAATATTGGTTAATGCACTATGAACTAACTTGAATGGTCAAGATACAATTGTATTGCTCATATTAAATACATGCTGTAAAAATGTATGCATAATGCATATAGTTCATGTAAGCTAATACATCCTTGTTGCATAGGGACTTGTACGTGCATGAAATGTACATGCATTTTTCTAGGTTATAGGTAAAGAAACAAATTTGACCTGTAATATTTGAATGTTTAAATTATTTTCTGAAGAATTTGTTCTGTTAGAACATCTCATTTTAATATTCATATTTATATGTTTTTAATTTAGCACATTTTCATGGATCAGTACTGTTTTTTTTATTTCTTGTTATAAAGTTCAGCACTGTTTTACTTATGTTTTTTTTATCCAGTATCCATTTTAAAAACTATCGGTCGATTAATAGTTTATCGACAAGTGCGGTCCAACCTAGTTATCGGTAAAATCCACTATCGGCCGACCTCGATTTCAAATGCAAAGACGTTAGCCAATCACAGCAATGGGTGTTTACACTGAAGTCTCACAGCAGACACGCACCTTAAAACGGAGCGTTCAGAGCAGAAGGCTAAAAACATGGTAGGAAAAAATGCCTTTTATTTATAAATTGACAATTTTTGATGTAAAAAACATTCTAACATTATAAGTGCACCCGAGGAAACATCATAAAACAATAAAAAAAAAAACGCAGTTCATGACCCCTTTAAGCTCTGTTAATGTGGCACCCATCTGGAGAAAGAGAGAACAAGCACGGAGCTGAAAAGGTTTAAATTAAGCACGTTTGGATTTAGATTAAACTACTAGAGGATATAGCGCTGAAATATCATTACCATAAACGAGTGCTTGTGGTGTGATCCGCACTGCTGGTTTGAAGCTCTGCTCATTTCAACTAGAAAATAGGTACTACCGTTGTGTCTTGTAAAAACACTTTTAAATGTGGTTAAAAAGCAAAACTGCAAGCATTTTGCACAAGATCCGTGTTTTGGTTGTGCTTCGGCTCTGCGTGACGGTGCGGAAAAATGTGGTTAAATCCTACTAATAAAAAATTAACTACTAGGATTAGTCTACTATTATTTCTATTAAAGTCCCACTGAAGTCAATTTTATCCCTTATAACACATCGTAGATCACCAAAATGACAATTCTGAGATTTGTTTCTAAACACATTATAAATGTTAGAAATGTATTGCTGAAACACGTTACAAAGACTGAACTGTGTAGTACTGAATTGTGGAGTTAGACAGTTTTTTACCATTGCAGTGTCCAGGATTTTTTGGGCGGGGCTAAAACAGTGGCTCGATGACGGACTGGAGCTACAACGGCCTACAGTTTGCCTCAAGCCTGCTCTGTCACAGAGGCACTAACAGACTTTCTTCGGGATTTTCTGGAGGATATTGGAGCTTAAACTTTAATTGCCACATTTCGATAACTGTTTATTTCACACAGACATAATGGATTGTTCTGCATCTGCGCGAGTGTGGGCGGGCTTTTGATATCGCAGCTCTACTTCCTGCTCTCTACAGCGCAGACTCCGGTCCCGAGGTCACTACTGCGCAGACTCGGTCCCAAATCTGCATAAGATGTCAGTGCCATATTCGGACGTTGGCGGGTTCACTTTTCTTCAGTGGAAGGTAGTGAAGACACGTTGCCCATATTTTTTACGGCCTACGTTTCGCCAGCTCACTCGCGAGGGACTGTGAGTGCCGTTAGTTACTACAGCCTACAGTTTGCTAGCTAATTATGCCTTCATCAAGTAAATGTATAAGCTGGTTGCGATAACTTACAAAACAAAAACAATGATATCAAGAAGAGGCGTGTTAATTTTGTGAACAGCTACCTTGATGGAGAACTGAGGATCACCACCAACACCTGCCTCTGCAGTGATCATTTTACACCGGATAGTTTTATGAACTTTCATCAGAGACAACTGGGATTCACTGATAATACTCTGCAGAATGGAGCCGAACCGACTATCTCCCGTAACGGCCTTCATCCTCATCGTGAGCAGTACGTGCCCACCAATGAGTGTTGTCTTGTGTGCTTATGGCAGCTTTCCCGCGAGTGGGTGTAATTTCAGCACTGACAGCGGACACGCCTCCAGCGTTTGAGAGCAGAGAATACTGCTCATACCCCTTTTCCACCAAGGCAGTGCTAGAGCTAGATCGGAGCCAGAGCCTAGTTTCAAATCGGTTCTTTGTGTTTCCACACCCAAAGCCCCAGCTCCGAGCCAGGAAAAGTGGTTCTTAAGTAGCACCAAAACATTGCTGGGCTAGAACAGGGCTAGAAGTAAGAATTACGTCAGGCGCTGGGGGCGGGGTCAACAAGACGAACACAAACTTGAGATCCGCCATTGTTGAAATAGCAGCTAATGGAGCTAACAGCTGCTGCTCGTTTGTAATCTCCGTCTATACAAATTACGGCGAACTGCAGGAATACGTTGGATTCGCTGTGTTTTCGTTGTGTTTTGATGCCGATGTAGGATCGTAAAGCCATGAGCATCAATAGTAACACAACGTTTGCATTGTTGATGGAAGGCTTGTTCGCAGCGGTGCTGTGCAGAGACCGATCGCCATGTGATAACGAGTCCAGCGAGAGCACACGACTCCTTATGCTTTTGATTTACTCATGCGTTTTTTTTAGGGGTGCACCGATCCGATATTAGGATCGGATATCGGCCGCGATACTGACAAAATAGCTGGATCGGGGATCGGAAAAATGAACAGATCCACAAGCCGATCCAGGTGTTTTTTTCCGTCGCAGCAGAACCTGCGTCATTCGTCAGCTTCACGTGTGTCGCTTGCTAGAAGGGAGCGAGCCAGAGAGTCGGCTGTGTGGAGGAGATATTTCACGCTTGCCACGCCAACTAGTTCGTCGCTGTTTCGAGGGTATTACTGCAAAGTCAGGGTCTTTCCTGCATTGACATTTTTTTGACGGCCAAAGCCTAATTTGATGAGTTATTGTGATTTACGAGTGATGTAGAACAGATGCTGCGCTCGTGACTGAGTGACAGAGAGACCGATCTGAGAGCTCCTCCCCCGCGCGCGCTCTCTGGGTCTTCAAAATAATCAGTGTTCGCTCTCATATTTCACATATTAATCCAAATCAAAAGCTCGGAAGACCGAAACCATGTTGCACGTGACACATTCGGACAATTTTGTCCTTGAATTATCACTGGGTGTGAATTGCGCTCAAAAAACATTGACTCTTCTCTGACCAGCTGACATAAAGCATACTTTCAATAAGCGGGAGACAAATTATATCCAGTTATGAAGTGTTTTCTGTGTGTTGACATCTTTCGCGATGTTCTAACAGACGGGATTCGCACACAACGCGTCTGCTAATGTCCGATTCGTGACCTAATGACTCCTTTGAACCGAATCATTTTAACGACTGGCCAGAACAACTGATCCGTCCAACACTGAACTCATGAACTCAGTTTATTAATTTACTCAGAACGCAACTGAAATGAGAACACAAGTGTGCTTACCCAATTTAGCAAGAGTGGGTAGTAAGAATTATTTTTAATTATCAACAGTATTTCATCTTATTTCTGTTGACAATGTGTAGTAAAATAAAAAGGCCTAGCCTACAATCATTTAATCTGGAGTGAGGTGAAACCAGAACAAAGTTGTTATTAGCTAGCTGAAAATTTTTAATAAATTGCATATGGCAGAAAATTAGACTATTTGTTAATTTGTAATGCTACTTTTTAATATTGATATGATTATATACCAAAACAATTATCTGTAGTGTAAAAAATGTTTGGTAACTGTCAGATTACTATTGTATGTTTGACCAATAGGCCTACACTGTTTTTTGTTTCCACTGCTACATTTTATTTATTTAAAGAAGTTAGATTACATTCTATTTTAGATTTGAATGCACAATTGTTTTTTAAATAAATAAGAATTCAACACCTTACATACATCTGTTATTTTGTCTTAGTTATGTTTAGTTAGTAAAGTCTGGTGCCTTTAGTCTCTTCAAGGAAGGTATAAGATGGAAGATATACAGTTTATTATTAATTCAACAATATATCGGATCGGTATCGGGTATCGACAGATACACAAAGCCCAGGCATCGGTATCGGGACTGAAAAAGTCGGATCGGTGCACCCCTAGTTTTTTTTTATATCATACGTGGATCGGTCTGCGCAGCGCCGATGCATCTCGAACAAGCCGGGTGTGTGTTTGTTTTTCCCGCTGCCCAGGGTTGCCAGGTTTTCACAACAAAACCCACGCACTTGCTACTCATAACAAGCCCAATCGCGTTTCAGGGGGGCTTCCCCGGTAAAAATCACATTTGGGGGTAAAATTTTTTTTTTTTTGGCATGGTTGCCTACTAAAATTCGCATTCCCGGGGCTAAATATCACATAATTGGGGTCGCTTCAACCCACGGACATGAAAAACAGCCCGCGGCAACAGTGATGAAGTAGCCCAACTTGGCAACACTGCCTCGCTAGCATTGCTGAGAAAGATGAGACGTATACAGTGACATGGCTCTGTTGTGGCTCTCAGCATGTGGAAAAGCAAACCGGTTCTTAGAAGGCTCCTCAGTCGAACCAACTATGAACTGGGACTAGCTCTGGCTCTGAACTAGCTCTAGCACTGCCTTGGTGGAAAAGGGGTATAATTTTTTCAAGATTTTCATAAGCTATTTTAATTACTTAGTAGATTTTTTTTATCATTAAAAATTGGCTGGGTGGTTGAATAATTTCTTCATGCCTTAAAATAGCTTCACACCAGCTCTGACTACCTGTTCCACTCGGTCAACTTTACTGTAGTAAACGCTACACAAGAGAAAATACTGGTTTAATTCAGCCACATATGTTTGAACCTTATTACAAGCTCTGTCGCATTCTCTTTTTGCCAGTGGACTCTCCTGTTCAGCTTCTTTTTTTTAAAACAACAGGTACCCATAGGTTTGAGATTTAGCTGCTCCATGTCAACCTATCTAACTCACTGTGACAACTAACCTATGCCACTCCCACACCACACAAACGTCAAAGTAGCCGGAGCAACATTTCTCTATTTAGAGATATGAAGTGACACGCTCGGGTGAGTGACGTATGTACGCAATGTCCCGCAAAAACCATCCCGACAGGTCTAAAATATTAACACTTACAATAGGCTTACCATATTGAATTATTAAAAAAAAGAAAAACATTTTGGAAGAAGGATTAATGTATTGATTAAAAAAAAAGTTACATAGTGTACCTTTAAAAATATATTTAATTAGATTTTTTTTTTTTTTTAATTGGCTTGAATTAATGATTCAAAACTTCAGACTTCACTTATTTCATTACTGGACAAATCAGTGTTTTCGATCGAATCTTTTGAATGAGTGACTCAATGACAAATCTTTATTTGAAGCATCAAATTACTTAAAAAAAAAAAAACGATTTAGTCTATTTTGATCGCTACTGTAGACATCAGTGTTTATAACCGAACTCTAAACGTTTATCACAGTACTTCTGTGACCGTTTTAATTACTGTAAACACAGCAAATATGATACTGTGTGGTTGAAAACACTGTTTGTGAAGTTTCATACCTATACATGAAAACTGCTCCCTCTGGGTCAGCGCAGATTTGAATGTTCCTCTGTGATCGTCCTTGTCAAAGGTTTAACAGGCATAGACAAATCATTCTCTTTTAGGAATAAGACCATGTGGATGTTTGAATCGAGATCTCAATCTTTTAAAAATCTACCCTTTCCACCCAAAGAAATGCAAAAAACAATGCTAGATCTATACCAAAGGCCTTAATAACTGTCCCCGATGCCCTTTCCTAAAAGATGACACATGCCTTTGACATCATCACTCTAAGAAAACAGGAAATTAAAACACTGTCCCATAAGGCACCTCTCTCTTCGTCCCGATGGCCATCTGAAACTCCACCGTCCAACTATATTAGGCATTCTCACAGGCAAACAACACAGAGGAGATTGATGGCACCTAGAAAGACTGAATTAAAAAAACCAATATCGCAAATAAAATCTACTGTGCACACTCTGGCTATTCACTACCTTGCCCTTACACTTGATGTGATGTACTCATGTGGGAAAAGTCTTACTAGGATAGTAGGTTTAACAATATTACAAACAAAACACATTCCTTGTCAATTTCTTCAGGTAAGATGAAGACTTTATAATACTGTATGTCTGTATGTCTACAGTCTTAGAACTTAAGACTCTTTGTAAAGAAACATGGCCGAGCAGCTTACTTGAGTCCTGCAGCAGGTAAAGTATGCCAAAGATATAAACCGGAATATTGAAAATAAAATCCCACTTGATTGTTAAAGGAAATCCAGAATCTCATGGCAGACTAGAATGTTAGGGCAAATGAATTACATATTCAAGTTTGTCACGAGATGGTGAACGATATAAGAAACTGCATTCAATAAAGCACTATAATACTATGTGGTTGAAAATACTGTTTGTTAAGCTGTTTAATACCTATACATGACAACTGCTCCCTTTGGTCCGCTGTGATCGTACTTGTCAAAGGATTAACAGGCAAAGAAAAATTCTCATTTAGGAATAAGACCGTGTGGATGTTTGAATCGAGATCTCAATCTTTTAAAAATCTACCCATTTCCACCCAAAGAAATGCAAAAAAAGATGCTAGATCTATACCAAAGGCCTTAATAACTGTCCCCGAAGCCCTTTCCTAAAAGATGACACGTCTTTGACGACATCACTAAGAAAACAGGAAATTAAATCACTGTCCCATAAGGCACCTCTCTCTTCATCCCGATGGCCATCTGAAACTCCACCGTCCAATAAATTAAATATTGTAATTAAATTAGCTGATTTTTGATAACTTCAAGTTCTTTAACTTTAAAGGGGTCATAACATGATAAATCAAATTTTGCCATATAAGAGGTCTTTGTATCATTAATACATCCTGCAAGATCCATAACTTAAAACATCATCATTATCAATAAAAAAAAAGCATTTATCTTGCATCCGAGGTGGCCTCTGGAGCAAGACAACGGCTACTTTTAGACCCACTGGTGTTCAGTTGATAAGCAGCGAAGTAGTTGTTTACGATAAGATTGTGATAATAACAAGATTGCGATGACACACAGATGTTGTGCTGCTCCTGGCTGTGGAAAAACATTGTCAAAGAAAAATTGATTCAGTTTATTTTCTAACGATTTTACCAGCGACTGTTTTGAGAACAAGTCACAATATGATACTGGCTTTGCCCAGCTTTTGCTTAAATATCAGGCTGTGCCAACTGTTCTAGAACCAGGAGGACCCCGCAAACTGTAAGTAACTTTTCATTTGTAAACCGGTAATGACAGTTCAATTCATAATGAATAATCCTAGCATTTTAAAGAAAGCTCTCTTTATAATGGCTGAAGCTGTCTATCACGCACCGCAAGTTTATCTGGACACTTGCCAGAACTCCCGTTATAGTGATGTTCTTACTCTACACAATGAATCTCTTACTGTATTTACATCATGTTTGCATTGTTAGCTATGGTGAAAGCATTCGTGAGCGTGCGAAATTGCATTGCAATGATGAGATCCCTGCATTCACGCGATCAACAGACTGCCTGTCATCTGCTCAATGCTCATCACGGAAACCCTCCGTGTGATGGGAAGAGATCTAAATATAATGCTATAACACCTTTTTCCCGATTCGATAATTTCGACAGCTGCAATAGTAAAAATGTAGTAAAAGTATTCGAGAGGGTTCCATGTGTAATACTTATTTCATATGCAAAGATGTCAGCCAATCACAGCAGTGGACATTTACACTGAAGTCTCACAGAAGACACGCCCCTTCAAACAAAGCATTCAAATCATAAGGCTAAAATCAGTGTAGAAATCAGCCATTTATTTCTAAATTCTGACCATTTTTTGATGTAAAAATAATATTAACATAAGTGCACCTCAGGAAATATAAAATAGTTTTAAAAATCCAGTTCATGACGCCTTTATAGTCTCCTTTCATTAACGGATTTAGAGTTACATGGTCGCAGATAGTCGTTTCATGCACATGGCAGAACTGTAGTATAAGTTTATATCGTTCATAAGAACAACATTTTTAGTGCCAATTCACACAAACTTCTGTGATCTAACATATTTTGGTACAGTCAACAGGGCTCTAGACACACTTGTCGCTTTTATTTTTTATATGAATTATAATGACTTTGCCATGGGTGTTCTTAGGAAATATTTCCATGCTCTTTACGTGACACCCTGCAGCCACAAAAGCTGTATGGCAGATCAGCTTTTATTTAATTTATCCTTTTTTATTCAAAATATTCACAAACTTGCTGGCTATGTCATTAACTACCTGACATTCTGATTCTCAAATACATGAAGTGTTTTGTTGTTGAGAAAAATATAATGATCATGTTGATCTATAATACGTGATGGGCGTCGCCATGTTAGTTTGTGCAGTTCAGAGAATCGGATCTGTCAGATTTACAACATGTCAATTTATCCACTTCTCCTGAATTACATGAATGTAAGTGGCCAGAAAAAGTGGGAGAAAAATAGAGTAAACTTTATAGTTACTTACACAATGTGTATCTGATATAAATGTATCACGTTGTTAATGGATTGTTATTGCCGCTTCCATAGACATCACTGTGTATTTTACAAACTATAAATGTATTGTTTTGCTAATACTTGTGTATTTAAAAGAGTCTCTTTCTCATCGCCAGACAAAGCACAAAAGCATTGTGCACTGCACTCATAGTAGGGATGTGACGGTGAGGAAATTTTCCCACCAGTAAATCAATGTATGACAACACCGGTAATACCGGTATAACCAGCGAGGGATTTAAATTGCTCTTTCTAAACCGAAAGTAAAATGCGCACTTTACTTTCGGTTTGTAATTAGCGCCAGTTCGAGGGCGGGTTGCTTGAATTGTGGGTTCATTAGCCTATTATTCTTAATGAAAAACACAACAACAAAACGGTAAGATGACAAACTCACTTAAATAGGCGCTTTTACATTTCGCTTTTAAACCAAATCTTTGGCGATCATCTTATCAGCTCCTCACTCTCGTGATGAAGGAAATCTGACTACTGCTGCTGGTCTGTGCTGTGACTCTTGTTCAGCTCATGCTTTATTAAGCCGATACAGTCAGTTTTTAACTGTAGTGTCTGTTCTCTAACTGAACTACAAGATTTTATCAAAACAACGGTGGGGCGGTGATGTACCCGGCAACACAGACTATCTCAGCAAGCCTCGCACCAATGTGACCATGTGAAATTTTAACTCACAATTATCAAAAAATGGTCACAGTCTAGAGCCCTGGTCTATCAGCATGTCTGGGACTGTAGCTGAATCTTAATGCTACAAAGACAAAAAAAATTATAATGGGATTCATCAGATTGTGTAGTTTTAAGTGGTATTTATGTAGTTAAAAAGGTATTTATCAATAACAATAGTTTATTTATTTTTTTAAAAACATATATATATATTCACTCACTGAATTCCATTCATAGTCATGTCTACTAACATATTCCAATAACAGAAGACTCTCCATTGTCTGGAAATTACCAGATCAAGCTAAATCTTTTAACCCTTTTAAGTCGGCCGTCACGCCGGCGTGATTGGCTTGCTTTTTTTCTTATCAGTGCCAAAGAGACTCAAATAACTGTTGTTTTTTTATCATTCAGGCGTGTTAAACATTATAAATTGTAAATGAATATATTGTTTTATGTGAATGAGTAGGCTCAATGATTCTCACATCAGTGTAAAGCAAAAACTCTAAACAAAAACACCCAAATCAAAGGGCTTGTGAACACATCTATTTTGTGTTTTGAAGCCTTTATTTTAAAACAATTTTTTTTAGTTTTTTCAAAAATGATGCATAAACATTATTCTCTCAAAAATACAAGCATGTACATACATGTTGCTCACATATTATGGTAGCCCAGTTTGTGCTGAATACAGTGTAATTACACTTTTGCCATTAATATGTTTATAAGCAACTGTAAAATGCACAAATGTCAGAGCATGTCAAAACTTCTAAAGGGCCCCAAAACAGCTCAGACTCCTAGGGGTTAAGATTGAACATTGGTCTGTGGAGTCTGCTCTGTATTTTCTATTGCACATGAGGCGTGATCAACTGGCATAGTTCAAATGACTCTGTACGAAATTGGATAGTCCTTCAACCATTCAGATCAACGATCCATCGCTTCTCTATCCGTCATTGTGTTAAACCCACCAATAGCGCGCCATGTGGATAAGCCGGTTTGTGACTGGTCCCCACAAATTTGTAACAGAAGCAGGATAAAAATATGTACAGGTTTCCACCCTGAGCTACCGGACGAAATCAAATCGCCGGCAGATCGGGCTGGGTTTACCCAGCCTAGACTCTCCATATATGCATAGTGAAACATGCACCAGACTCAGCCTTTACCTTCTGAGATTAAATCCTTGAGCAAATGAAGACTGAATATGCCCTCTCACTCCGTCCATATATCAAAAACGGACTAACTTCCCAAGTATTTTCCATTCATTTTGAAATAATAAATTTTTCCCATTCAACTTTATCATTACCCATTAAATAACCCCCAAATGACTTACTGAATTTTTTCATTTTAACGTGGTAAAAATCCTTAATGCAATTAACACAGTATCCATTTTTTCTGTCATCATTGGGCTAGCATTACATTATATGATCACGCTCTTACTCATGCAAATGCTTGTAAACTAGGGCTGCAGCTATTGATTCTTTTTGTAATCGATTAATCTAGCACTTAATCGATCGATTAATCGGATAAAACATTTTTCGTGTGCTTTTAAACAACCAAAACAAATAATGCATAACAAAAATGAAGAGGAAAAGCCATTTAATTTATTAATATGCACAACAGGTTTCATGCTGTAATCTAGCCCTGACATCAAAGTAAATATCTTTTATGTAGATTTCTACACCTGCAGCATTTACCATTAGTCTACTAACAAATAATATCTCATTTCTGGGGCGAGCCTATTTGCTATTGTAACCTAGCAACCTGCGTGTGTGTTTGTGTGTGTGTGTGTGTATGCACGTGCACGCATGCGTGCCGTGCGTGAGGCTTCATTGCAGTTTGGTACAGCAGAAATACATACTATTAGAGTTGGAATTTTTCCAACAAATGCAAAAAGTGCTTTTCTTTGTGATTTTAAAATACTTGAAGGAAACGGTTTACTTTCAACAGTTATTGTCTATGGGGCAGATTTATGTTTGTTTTACATCAGTTAGGCTACAGATAAATGAACACAGTAGGGCTACATTTATTTGAATGCATTAATGAGAGTGATGGTGTGTGAATTACTCATACCATCTCTATTCATTATGAAGCTATAGTTTGAACTTCAAAGGTATTCAAATATATGCCTATAACGGTTGAGTTGAGTTTCTAAGCTACTTTAGTGACTTTACTTTAGTCAAAGGACAGCGTTGACACTGCGTTTCTGCGCTGCTCTCTGCGCGCGATCTTCACGTGAAAAGAGGTCTGCCTTCAGGGCGCGCACGCGCGTTGTCAGAGCTCTCTGTATCACAGAAAAAAGCTGAGCACTGAACAGATACGTTTTCCGTATTGTTGTTTTTGAATAGTGCACAATCGCTTCAATGTTCAAACTGGCAAGGCTTTAAACGCATTTACTTGACAAACTTTATGAGGACAAAAGTGAAAGCGATCTGGCTTCGGGGCTTGCGCGCGCCGTGTGTGTGTGGCAGCTATAAGAACGGCAATCAACTTCCCTGTATAAACTGTGTAAAACATGCAGTTACTATAGTGATTCTGGGCATCTAGAATCTAAACTAAATTCAAAATGTATCACGCGCTATGGTGTGCTTCCTGAACATTGAACAGCGGTCCGTGTGAATCAGATCCCTGCGCGTATAGTGCGCGTCATAGGAATTTAAAGAGGCTTCGAGGCAGAATTTTTGCCTTGAGGAATTTTTGTAATCGAGTTAATCGAGTAACTCGATGAATCGTTTCAGCCCTATTGTAAACCATTCAAGCGTGACAAGACAAAAGAGAATGCGCTGTCTGTGAACGTTCTGTCTATATGGCACACACAACACACAGAGAGACACGTGCCAGTATTGACTTTCTTTCGCGCTTGAACAAACTAGAACACAGAATTATGCCAAAATGGCAGGTTTTTTTAGTATTCTCATAAGAGCAGTCTTAAATTAGTTAAATAATGTCTTAAATGATTTTAAAGATTTGATGAGATGCCAGATCCGCATCCGATTTTTCATGTTATTCAGGTCAATTTTGATCAAGAAAAATGCACTGTGGCTTTAATTCAGGGTAAGCAGCACGGCAAAAATAGACTCGGCGCCGAAACGATTGCGGCACTGCTGCTTCTGCTCCTGCGACAAGCTCCTCAGGAAGATATCGCAAATAATTCAGTGATCGGTCCTTCTTGATCATATAAAAACCATGTTTAAATCCATTTAGCATAATTCCAGATTTCCCCCATAACTGTGCAAAAAGTGTGCGGAACAGACCCACTGACAGCTTCTAAATAAAAAAAGCAGCACTTCCTGAAATAAATGCTTATATTTTGAAAAGGAAGAAACTTTACCTTGCTGATTGGAAGCTCTGAACTAAGTCGTCTAATAATCTGTTGTTCCTCAGGTCTTGTTCTGTTGATGGCTGCAAGGAAAGTTGAACTAAGATTAATGGAAACTGTTTACTGAAGATCTTAACCTAATTGAAATATTACTTATAGGCAAACATAATTTTGACATGATGACACTTACCAAGTTACAAACAGGACACAACAACTTATATGAGAGAAACTTCCGTATGCACAGAGAACAAACTGTTGGAATACCAAAAAGAAAAAATATTTAGTATAATTTAGTATCTTGCTTAGAGAAATTATGTTAATTTAAACGTCAAATAGGTATAAACTGAACTGTAAAAGTGATATACGTACAGTTGTGTGAACACGGTGTCATCATGGTGATGTTGAGAAACTCAAAGCAGATTGGACATCGTAGGAGAGTGTCTATGCTCTGATATACACACAAAAATATACAAGATCTGATGTCAAACCAAACTGCATATCCTGAATGTTACTGGATATATATGGCACAGTTCTGCGTGACATTTTCATGTACAAAAACATACAATGTATGTAATGCATTATGTTAAATTTTAGGGAAGCAGTTGGAAATAAACAAGAACATAAACACATTGGTGTGTTATATCTAGAAAACAACAACTGAAGACATATTGTAAAAACATAAAAGTTAATATTGTTTGTCAGGTGTGTTAGCTCGAGACTGCTGCAGAGCGATTATCTAATACACATATGAGCGGCAAATAACACATTGGTAACTTTAGCGGATTATCTTGTTTTAACAGCAGCATGGCTAAACAAAGTTGAATATATGAACGTACTTTGAGACATGCCAGGTTCGGCGGTAAGTCCACTTCATTTGGCTGAGCCATCTATGCAAATTCCCGTGCTGTTATTAGCTTTAGTAAAATAAGAACTCTAGCTCTCCAGACAGCAACAATAAACTCCCGCGCATCGCTAAACACTTCCTATAATAGCGTCACTTCCGGATGAAACACGTAGCGTCAGTGTGACACGTTTAAAAAAATAAAAAAAACACCTTGGTACACATTAAGTAATTATGGTATTTTGACAAAAACTTTGCATGCAAAAGCCAGATGTCAACGTTATAAAAAATTAAAGTAATAACAACAGACTTAAATTAAAATGCAATATGCTTCAAAATTGAAATATTTTATGTTGTAGATTAGCTTTTTTGTAAATAATTTGTACATTTGTTGAATTTTAGTAAAATTGCCTCAGAGCTACTGTCAAAATTAAGGAAATTAATTGTTAGACCATCGTGTTTGGTCGTGCTGGCCTGATCATCATTTGATTTATTCCATTGTAGAGAATAATTTATGGCTATAGTCCTAATACTCTCCATTTTCTTCCACTCCAGGGGTGATTCAGGTTATATTTTTATTTCTTATGAATATTCCTTTTCTGTGTAAAGCACTTTGAATTACTACTGTGTATGAAATGTGCTATATAAATAAACTTGCCTTGCCTAATATTATGAAATGTTTGAAGGGTCCAAGCAGCCAAATTGTTTTCCTAATATCAATCCTTAATATTAATCCTTATATTGCTTATTAATAATGCTATATTTACTCATTAAAACACTGCACTATTGTACATATTTTGACAGTAAAAGTGAGGCGCCACAGCACACAGTGTCACTAAATCAAATCCGTGATCATAGCCAGGTGTGAGATTGAATGAATAAGTCAGTTCCATAGCCATACATCAAAACACAGTTCCTCTATCTTGTCTCTCTGAATGTCAAGGCTAAGGAAAATAAAAATATATATGTGAATACAATGGGGTATTAAGGTAAATCTGTTGGAGTGCATATTGTACCATACAAAGAGATTCAATGAGAACAGGAATTTGTAGGGTAATAATATTGCAAGAAAAGAGGAATTGAAGCCGAAGCTGCTCAGTTTCATGAAGTAAATAAATACAATTGTGAACAAAAGATAACAGAGTGATTCATGTGTATTTATGTGCATAACAAAAATATCCCCAAATGAAGAGGGATTCATAATATTGCAGTAAAAAAAATTTTTTTTGCTAAACAGTAAAAGCACACACATATGTGACTGATTACCTAGGCTAGACTTGGATAGCCAGCCTCGTCAAACCTAAGTGCTCCAAGCAGAACATACGAGTATGGAAAATTAATACACATTTTGACGCTACCTTGAGGTTCAATTGCACTTTTCAGCTGCTTATTTTACATGAATATACTAAAAACGAGGCTGACTGACAAGTCTAAGTATTCAGGAATATGTTCCAAATTACTTAAACATGAAAGAGATTACTCTCCAATGCATACAGGTGCCTCTCTTTGTGGGATGTATGTGCAGGCAAACGGTAATGGATAGCAAAGTGTGACTGCAGTCTTGCCAAGACACATGAAAACCAAGACAAAATGAAAGCCCATTTTGTCCTCAAGGTGGATATCATTAAATCATAGGGTTCTCAAATCATCTGACCATGTCCACCAGGATACACTTTAGATTTGGATGTTTGACATACGTACATTGATGAGAAGCTGTAAAAACCTGTGAGTGTAAAGAAGGGGCTTTCAGCATTGTATGTCTTGGCAGAGCTACAATTGGACTATAAAATGTGTTAGATGGTTATTCAATATCCACAATGGGCATTTGACTTTCTTTTTGAAGCTTTCTTTCAAGTGCAAGTAGCAGCACATTATGATTCAAAATGTTCTGCTATGACCATAAAAATATTAATAAATGCTGTAACATGATATTACAGTAGTGTTCTAATACAGCGTAGTTGCCATTTGGCTATAAAAAACAAACAAACAAAAATATAGCATCGTTTAAAAAAATGGGATACTGAGAAATGCTTACTTTTTCCCCCAAATTTCCAAATGTATGACACAACTCAGCCTTCAATCAGGCTTTCCTACCAAATTGGACAACCAAGTGGTGACCAAAGACCAGCTTGGAGGAAACAGCAGAGACTGTCCAACAACAATCTTTTCAACACTTCATTTGTTGGCCTCTTTGGGAAAGAGGCTGAAAGAGGGCCAATTTTGAAAAACAGCAAAAGTACTGCAGTGATCTAGAAGACATGTGAAGCATTTGAAAGTGATGAAACTAAATTTGTGTTTTTTGGCCTGAATGCTAAGCACTGTGTTGACCAAGTAACACCTCCCTTATCATCAATGAAGAACGGTTGAGGCAGGATAAGACCTGTACTTTAGGGTTTCTTTTAAGAAACGGGAAAATTTGATGGAGACACAGGGAATATGGATAGAGCTAGATCCAAATCCTTGAAGAGAATCTGTTTCAGTCAGCCAGAAAGATTTATTTTCCAGAAGGCCAATGATCTTAAGCAAAAACGAAATACTATAGGCTAGGCTAAATGTGCAAAGACTTAATACTGTATAATTGCATTGAATGGTATTTGAGAGGGAAATGCATTTATACATTTGTTTTATATAATCAGTTTAATAACATTATTTAACATTTGAACTGAAAAAAAATGCAAGGAATAGAACAGTTTTGCAGCATTTGTTTTCCCACTCAATGGTAAACACAACACCCCGTTGCAGTGCCGCTAATGCACAGATTAGTTCCTAATTATACATACACATGCTTAATCTCCCTCTCTTGCTCTGATTTTTGCATCCAAAACAGTCAGTGAGATGGAACCTTTGGGTACTCTCCTTTTCAGTGTACTCAGTTTAATTTCTATTTCCCTTTCTAAACACAGGGCTTGAACCCTGCCAAAATGTAATCACATTCAAGGGCATAGGCAATTTCAGAGCGGCTAGCAATAGCAAGCTAGCTTCGAAAGCATTAGATCCATAGACAGTATCTGTTCACAACTGATGAAACTGGCCACGTCTGACTTCCATACAACTCTGCCTCATAGAACCCGCTGATGACGTGTGATGTATGCGCGAACAGTGTGCGGAGGTATGGAAATACCAAGGGGGTAATCCAGCACCCGGAAATCGTACCTTCCATAGGGGCAGCCATTGCTAACCAAGCCATCACCTGCTGTTAGCATTCCATTGACTCCCATTCGTTTTGGCGTCATTTTGACAGCGAATAACTTTACATCTGAGGCATTTAAAGACTCCATTTGACCATTGTTTATTTCTAAAGAAACACAACAATATATAAAAGGGTCCATTACCTTGTATCTGACACTATCGCCCGTAGAAGGCGTTTTTGTAAAAAATAGGCTAACGATTGCATCATAACCACGCGACTCACAGTAGAGAAATTACCATATAGACAGGAGGAGAAGCTCGCAGGCAATCTTTTGCTGTCTATGAGGCAATCAGGGGGACGTGAAGGCATAAAGTCCGATAAAGTCAAGGGAGAAGCATGGGGAGAAGCCCATAGAGAGCCAAAAGCAACAGGCCAAAATATTTCAACATGATTCAGATTTCACTTTTCACAACTACTAGAGGACATACAACTGTCAGACTGGTTGCTCATGTCACATCTACGTCGTCAAGCTCAGTCTGAGGCTGCGCAGTACACTCAGCCATCAGGAAGTGAGTGCTTCTAATTGACTTCATTTTTTCCCGTTGAAGTCTATGGGGTCACTGTGTCCATTTCTTTTACTGTCTATGGGAAATACAGGTAGGACGAATGCAAATGATTGGACGAACATTTTAACTACCACAGATGATATATGTATTTTTTTTTAAATTATATTTAGACCACTTCTATCATTTATTACTATCATGATGGGAAGAGAGTTTTGACCAGAATAACAAAAGTGTTTGAAAAACCGTGCCCTACATTTCACTGGTCTTATCAAACCAGACAGGATAATAATTAAAATTCTGTTTGATAATGTCAAGCACACACACAATGACATACAAAACTGAAAAATATTATTTTATCTGATGAATCATTTCCTCTGCTATTAGTCCAATTTTAAGCTCACTATAGAATATAGATAAAACACACATGTTTATCTGAAACTGGTATATTGGATAAAACAATTATTTGTACAATGACAGGAATGCAAGTGCTGATATATTGTTGCATTTGACTGAGGTAACATTACTGTCCATCTCTTACCCTATGGCTCAGGCTCATTAAATATGAAGCCATATAAGACAGAGGATTTTAACTATATCCTTACATATAAACAGGGCTTGACATTAACACCTACCAACCACCAATGGTTGGATTTCAGCAGTGGCATGTAATACAGTCACTCTAGCCACTTTGGCAGGTTGAATTTTATATAATTTAGGCTATACATTTTTCAGTTGTAGTCTTTTAAAAAGGCATCTGAAATCCTTTTTGTCTGAAGTCCAATGTAGTGTTGTTTCGATACATATTGATACTGAAATATCTGAAACGCTTCCAATACTCAATACTCATGCAAAATAGCCAGCTTTTAAAAAATAAAATGTTTACCAGCTGCGCTTTTTCGCTCACTCATCTCTCCGACAGCGAGTTGGCACACAAACCCGCCTCCCCTCACTCACTCACTCATTTCGTTTGCTCCGGATGAATATTGTTGCTGTTACAGGGCTTGATTTTGGAGCATAATGCATATCATTTTACAAATTCCTGCATCAAAAAGTGCGGCCACATAAAGCCATGCACCTCCTACTAAATGGAGTATGTTTTCGCAGCTTATATATTGTGCTTAAAGGTGGCACATGTAGTTTTTCGCCGCTAGAGGTCGCCTATACAAAACAAAGGCGTAGCTTGATGATGCTGAGATTGAGCGCAGAATCTTGGGAGTTGTTGTCTTCCCCTCACAGCCGGTGGAAAAGAATCAGGACGGGACAGAAATCATGTTCATGGGTGAGATTATTAATGTTACTGTAGTATGAAGCAGAGAAGGGCAGAGAGCGGGGGCTGAACGAGGTCGCCGAAGCGATTGCTAATGAGAGACGAGCGCGACACACGGCTGGAGAGCAGGAACTTTTATTATGCCTCAGTAGCCGCTTCCGCTTCTTCTGGTCAAGCGTATATGGGGTAAAGCAGCACTGTTTTATCATATTAGATACATTTGAGTGTGTTGAAAATGATGTTACAACATTGTGTTCGCTCCGTGTCTGCTAGAAGACACTTGTTGCACACTGCACTAAGCAAAATCGATATTAGAATATCATATTAATAAATGCTGGATGGCTTGTGTTGCTAAATGGTATGCAATTCATTTTAAAACATATTGTAAGAGAGAAAAAATGCTGTATTACTGTACAGTAATTTGTTTTCTGTCTATAAATGTCTCCAAAAAGTTTTTCCCTTGTCTAAACATATCATATATTAAAGCATCTCTGGTGTTTCCATGGTTTCTACAAAATAAAACGGAAATCGAGGGTAATGCAGGTATAATGTCATAGGCGGCCCATGGACAAAAACCCGTGTCCTGGTTAAAATTGTTTATTTCTCTGGATTTAAACATTCTTGGAAACATTTGGAATGTACATACACAAGTCAACAAAATATATAACATTGTTCTGGTGTTTTTTTTTTTCTTCATTTTTAATTGGACATATTGTGCCTTTAAACATTCAAATACATGCAAAATAATGACAATGAAAAAATGCAGGTCTTGGTGAGACCTTGGTGGTCTTCGTATTCACGCAAAGTCAGTAATTTATGTGTTATGTGAACATAAACACGTGTGTAACAGTATAATGGATCCGTGCGTCAGGTCTTGACAGTGACAGCAGCCTAATATACCTGCAGCCAAATTTTGAGATGATATTAATAATATCTATATGGCAGTTTTTCTGTGTCGGTCAAAATTTTGGCCAGTGAAAAAGCTGCATGACTAACTTTGGAAATCCACTAGCCACAGTGGCTGATGAGTAAAAAAGTTAATGTCAAGCCCTGTAAATGATTGTCAATTTTGGTTGTGGAGCATCTGGAGGAAAAAAAGGCCTGCCAATCTTGGCATAACCCTGATCTTCAATTAAAGTGAGGAGTTTAAAATTTTTTTTTTTTTTAAACAATTCACTAAAATGATCATTCATATGAAACACAACTTAAAATGTGCTTTTCAGTCATTTTTTGAGCTTTGAAAGACTACGGTCACCATTCGCTTTCAGTATGGAAAAAAAACATCTGTTTTGTGGTCCATGGAGAAAGAAAATCATTTGGGTTTGGAGAAAATTAAGCCAGAATTAAGCTTTTTTTAGTACACACAATAGATATCCGAATCTTTGAATCACACTGATGATTTAATAGCAAAAGTCCCCGTTTTATTTCTTGTCCTCTGATTGTTGAAGAATAATTATGGAGGTCAATTCGCAAACACATGCATATGCTCTCGGGGGACTTGTAAATGTCACAGGCAATCAGTTCTCTCTGACTCAATTCATTTCATTAGTCTGACTGATTAAATACCTGAGGATAAGCCAATGCATCTCCAGTGCTCAATCTCTGCTTTTAGAAAGAGAAGGATTTAAACGGCAAGATAATTCTTTGCTCACTTAGTTTCTGTTTCTGTGGGAGTTTTCATTTGTTTTCCTTGTTTTAGAATAATTAGAAGAGTGAGAAACACTTGGGTTTAGTTAATTAACTGCTGTTGGTCCAGATCTAACAAACAAGAAAACTCACATGGACAGAGACATATGGGCATAAACAAATAGGCATGTGAAATTAGATCACAAAAAAGGTTGTTACCGGCAAAACCAATTATTTGCATACAAAAATACTCTCTCTCTCTCTCTCTCTCTCTCTCTCTCTCTCTCTCTCTCTCTCTCTCTCTCTCTCACACACACACAAACACACAGAGAGAGAGAGAAACACTAAATGTTGAAGGTAACCAGATTCTTTGTCAACCAGACATTCATTGCCTTGAGCTCAGAAGGTGATATTAAACTATTCAGAGCTGTTCCACTCCAAGCAGCAATCGAGTTTGGAACAGGATGTCGTTCAATTACTAAACACACCGTCACACAGCAATCTTGTCAGTGTGGCTCCTATAGCTTGGTTTCGATCAAACAGGCAGCCAGATATTCTATTACAGCAAAGCACCGCCTACTAGAATGAAAAATTACTTAAACGCAGATATGCAAAACATATTTGGCTGAATAGACTGATAGTCTAAAATGCATTATTATAAGTTTTATTCCATTAATGGAAAGTATACCAAGTATAGCATAATGTGTATGTGACAGCAAATCTCAGGTGATAAATTACAGCAGAACAGTGATAAGGATTTTGCTACATAAAGCAATAGAGACACATAATATTGAATTCATAATGCTTTTTATCATACTATATAAACAAATGGTTCTTAAAATGCTTTGCGTCAGGACAGATTTTACATTGGAGTGGTGACTCATGTTTGTCCTTGCTGGATGTGACCCCGTATTTAATGTAGTCTGAGTCATACTTTCTTTTATCTTCCATAGTTTTGTTCAAAGCTTTTTGAGAATGAGGGTATGTCAAGTAACATGCCATGTTATTGTTACCATCTGTCCAATTTGGCTAGCTGAGTTGGCGTCAGAATGATGCTTAATTGAACACACAACCTTGACAGCAACAACAAAAGGTGTGAGAAGCGTTTTTACTTCCTTTTAAAAGTTGATAAACATGTTACCATAACTATGATTATTTGCAGTGTTTGTTAGTGTACCATTGTTTGGGTCATGACCCATCAGTTGAGAACCACTAAACAACCAAAAATAAGTTATCATTTTTCTCAACTTTCCCCTCCAGAACTACTATTAAAATATAAACATCTCCCTGAAACTGTTCAGAATTTAAATGTGAGGATGTGAGGAGACTATATAAGAGCAGATCTCAGACAGCCTGTCAGATCTGAGAAACATAAGAAATGTGATCTCTTGCTGAGACCTGCTTTTAGGCGCTCCATACAGAAATGCAGCTGCTAAACAGAACTACACAGCAAATTACAGACAACAGAAATAACACAACCAAATCATAAAAATCAAAGCACTTTCTGCAAAGAAATACAAGCTGATTATTTCCAAATATGGAGACCGATAAAATAAACACATTTGTAATGGTGCATTTAAAAAATAGGTTTTCATGGAACTCATTTAATTGATTATTTCAAATATGTCTTGGCTGAACTTAAAAATGTCACGTCGCTTACCTGCGGCTCCAGATTAGTCACAGGAATTTATGACCAAAGATGGTAGATTTCAATTCGTGCATTTTCAAGTCCTGCTGCTCAACTGCATTGAGATGAATGGCAAAACAGATTGCTTTCTCTTTTTCTTTCATATAGACTTGCTGGAATGACATGAAAAAGGGGTCAACATCACATCACTATTCATGACAACAAAATGAAAAAAAGCAATGTAAAACTTTCTTTAGGTTAAAGACACTTGTAAAAAAAAATCATAAGTGTTTGTGGAAGATGGTTTGGCCTTTATAGTTCTGTAGCTCTTCTCTTCATGCAAACAGAACACAAAGTCATCTCTGGCTTCTGCACGACTTCTTAACCTCTAAGACAAAGACTTTTAAGTATGCAATTGGATGTTAAGTGAGCAATTAGACTATTGCTTAACCTTACCCCCACATTTATTTCACTAACTAATTGTAGAATAATAGAGTCATTAATCCGGTAAGAACTCATTAGTATTCTTAGAAAGCAGTAAAGGTTGTCAGAGATGTATTTGTATTGTAAGGCAGACAATAATAACCCAGAATTCCCCTGTATTTTCTTCCATTACACACAAAAAATTGGTTCTTTTGCGGTTCTTCAGTGGTTCTTTGGGATGGTTGAGGTGCTATATAGCGGCGCTAGCATATAAAGAACCTGTTAAGCCCAGTGTGGTTCTTCAGTGGTTCTTTGGGGTGGTTAAGGTGCTAAATAGCACCACTGCCATACAAAGAACCTGTTAAGCCCCAGTGGCTATAGTTCTTTAAAGGTTCTCTAAATACCCCTTTTCCACCAGCATGAACCGGGTGCTAGTTCAGTGCTGGTTCGGAGTTGGTTCAACTGACGAGCCTTCTAAGAACCGGTTTGCCTTTCCACATGCTAGAGCCACCAGGTCTTACTGTATACTGTCACTGTATACGTCTCATCTTTCTCAGCAATGCTAGCGAGGCAGCGGGAAACACAAACACACCAGGCTTGTTTGGGATGCATCGGCGCTGCGCAGACCAATCAGAGTATGACATCAAAGTACCGCAAGAGAGATCCAAAAGCATAAGGAGTCGTATGCTCTCGTTGTACTTTGATGTCATATGGCGATCGGTCTGCACCGTGCCAATGCATCTCGAACAAGCCTTCCATCAACAATGGCGAACGTTGCGTTACTATTGATGCACGTGGCTTTACGATCTGTATCAAAACATAGTAGAATCCAATGCATTCATGCAGTTCGCCGTAATTTGTATAGACAGAGATTACAATCGAGCAGCTATTAGCTCCATTAGCTGCTATTTCAAAAATGGCGGTCATTGACGGTTTGTGTTTGTCTTGTTGGTCACGGTAATCCCGCCCCCAGCCCCCCGACGCAGGCGGATCTTACTTCTAGACCAGCAATGTTTTGGTGCTACTTAAGAACCGCTTTTCCTGGTTCAGAGCTGGTGCTTTGGGTGTCGAAAGAATTGAAACTAGACTCTGGCTCCGAACCAGCACTCAAACTCCCTTTGTGGAAAATGGGTATTACTCTCTCTTAGTATCTAAGTTTAGTTGGGGAAATGGTTAAAACAACATTAAAATAAAGAAGATAATGTGGTTCTCAACCTTTTTGCCACGAAAAAGAAAAAAGCATACAAGTGAATTAAAGCAGATTTTGCCATTGCTGTAAATTCCCATTCGTAGCAAACATTCAGTGGTGGCCAAAATTAGATCAACAGAAGAAAGCCCATCAACGTCTCTTCTTCCTCAGACGACTGAAGAAATTTGGTATGAGCCCAAAAACTCTCAAACAATTTTACAGCACTGTGGAGAGCATCCTTACTGGTTGTATCATCGCCTGGTATGGAAACTGCAACGCTCTCAACCGCAAAGCCCTGCAGAGAGTGGTTCGGAAGGCTCAGCACATCGTTGGAGGTGAGCTTCCCTCCCTCCAGGATATCTACACCCAGCGATGTGTGAGGAAAGCACAGAAGATCATTAGAGACAGCCGCCCGAGCCATGATCTGCTTTCTGCTGGCAGACGCTACCGCAGTATTAGGACCCGTAACAGTAGACTACGAGACAGCTTTTTCTCGCATGCCATTAGACTGCTGAACTGTAGCAAATAATACATCATAGCACACTTCACTTACCCTCGCACTGCACTTTATTAAATGTGTTATTTTTGCATATTGTTAATTGTTCGTACTGCCATCTTGCACCTAAGCATTGCACTGCCAGTACACTTTTTGTATATGATGTGTGACACTAAAAGAGAATTGTATTGAGAATTATTAAAATACCTGACAGATGTGAAAATACTGAAAAACTAAATTTGCCTTCAAAACATGATTTCATAATGTTCATGAAACATGCAGATGGTTGCTCTGACCATCAAATATCAGATGAAGTGAGTCATACTATTTTTATCCACTTTTAACTTTAATATTTGGTATGTCCACCTTTTGCAGCAATTACAACAGTACATCTCTCTGGCATAGTGTCAATATATTTCCTCTGAGAACTTCAACACTAATGTTATCCCATGCCTTCTGCAACTGAAGCCCAAGGCTTTCCTTTGAATTTTCCAACTCACCCCAAATGTGTTAAATGGGGGTGAGGGCCGAACTTTGAGGGGGCCAGTTCATCATTTTCAATGTTCCAGCAGATTCCTTCCGTCGCAGGTAGTTCCGGCAATAGTTAGAAGAATGTTTAGTTAGAAGTAACATATCTAAAATCTAAGGAGGAGAATGGGGTGGTGGTGGGATGCAAAAAGACAGTTTGGATACTGAGAGCTCTCTAACAAATTCATTAAGCTTATTTGGCTTGCTATCTACTGATGAGGGGCTCGATGAAGCAGTTTCAACTCGAGCTCTGATATACCCCCATAGTGACTAAATGATTATGTAGGGCAAGGTACCTATTAGATAAAGGTGGAGTTTGGGGAGGTGGTGGGATGCTGTAACATCTGAGACTGATGAGAGGTAAGCAGCTGTTTATATACTCTGGCTGTTGGCTGTTGATTGGAAGATTAGATGGGCTCGCTCCTTAAATTACGTTTGGAACTTCACTTAAGGAAGGAAGGAATTGGAGGATGAGAGAAAGATAAGACATGGTGATTGGCTGTATAGTCTTTGAATGAATACCTCTTATGGTTCTACATATAGCAACACTCGAATAAGGTTCTGAATAGCCCCTATAAAGATATATCACTTAAGGTGGTTCCCCTATGAGTTCAAGCCAATGAACAACTTGTAGTGCAATTTAGCACCATTTTTATTTAGAGTGTACTTCTGGTGTTAAAAAAGAAAAAGTCCTATGAAAAATTAAGACTATAACAGTTTTGTATATTTGTACCGCAAACGCAATTCAAGTTCGAGACTGAATCCAGAACGAAAAGCGAGTGCCAAAGCACAGACAATGATACGAACGTCAAATTACATTACATGAAATTACTGTATTTGAATATCAAAGCAATTGTATGACACAAGTCCTTGTCTGTTTGATGTCACAATAGATAGTTCAAACATTTTACATGGGGACAAATTTCAGTGGCATTTATTTGAAGGACAAAGGGCAACAGGAAATGACCAGCTCTGCACTCATATGCTACCTGTCAGTTCATTATGGTTAAATGAAGATTTTTGTGGCTCACTTGTAAAATTCTTAAATGTCAGGCGAATGAGCACATAATGTAGTGTTTGTCTGTAATCTTGCTTTTTAATGTCCCCTACAGAGAGATCAGCTTAATATGACAAACCATTAGGTGAGTCATCCAATTGCATTACCAACTGTTCCAGGTTTTCTTCACTGATTGAAGGCTATATAGCAGGGTTAAATGCAAACACACTCTTTTACACTTGCGTGCTTGCATTCACTCTCTTGACCATTTCATCCACTACGACAACAAACTCCATGTTTTGTAACTAAGGTAAGGTACATGTTAACGTGCAACATTTCACGTCAAAGACAACGCTATCTCACAACCAATTCGTACATATTTAACGAGGTGGCTAATTTGTACGACCTCACTCGTGTGAATTTGTAAGTTTTGTCTAAACCCCAGTGACGGTAGCCACCTCGTAAAATATGTCCGAATTGCCGTGAGATCGGGTTGTCAAAGATGCAGAGAAAAAAGTGACAAGGATGATATCTATTAAATATCCCAAACATGTTTTGTTTTTCTCATTCAGCCTCACAGTGTGCTCTTCTATGCATTTTCATTAGCTGCAACAGTGTGTAATTTGAATCCCTGGAGCCGCTTACAATTTGCAATAGCTAAGATCCAATGTCCTCTAGTGCTTATTTGTAAACATGGGCAGCATCACTAATGCGGCTGGCAAAAATTCTTGGCCTGCAACATTTTAGGGCTGCACAGAAAATATAAAATTGCTTTTAAGGCAAGACACCCGGTGAATAGAAAAAAAAATAGATATCACCATACTTAGTTTATTGATTGAATTAAGTATTGCAAAAAATGTACATATATTATATGTTTTCTGAAATGTTATGTTTAAATATGCAAATTAGGCATTATTTCATTAAATTAAAGCCAGGTTTGGAATGTCTGCCTTTACATGTGCATGAACTTTAATGACATCCCCTTCTTAATCCATAGGGTTTAATTGAGTTGTCCCACCCTTTGCAGCGATAACAGCTTCAGCTCTTCTGGGAAGGCTTTCCACAAGGTTTAGGCGTGTGTTTACGGGAATTTTTGACCATTCTTCTAGAAGCGCATTTGTGAGGTCAGGCACTGATGTTGGACGAGAAGGCCTGGCTCGCAGTCTCCGCTCTAATTCATCCCAAAGGGACTCAGGACTCTGTGCAGGCCAGTCAAGTTCCTCCACACCAAACTCACTCCTCCATGTCTTTATGGATCTTGCTTTGTGCACTGGTGCGCAGTCATGTTGGAAAAGGAAAGGGCCATTCCCAAACTGTTCCTACAATGTTGGGAGCATAAAATTGTCCAAAATGTCTTGGTTTGCTGAAGCATTAAGCATTTCTTTCACTGGAACTACACTGTAAAAAATGTTTAGGCCTCTCCGATTCAACATTTTCTGGTGACCGATCACATCAAATTTTTCAATTGGCCAAATTGAATTTCTGTGAATTGAATTTTATCCATTGTGGCAACAGTCTGTTAACATGGGCTCAATTACAAATAATATTTGAGCCAATGGAAAAATGTAATAAACCAACAATGTAAAAAATGTCAAGCCTCTCCAATTTAAAATGTTCTAGTGACAGGTCACATCAAAATTTTTTAGTTGGCCAAATTTAATTTCTGTGAATTGATGCAATTTAATATTTAATTGGTTGGTCCAATTAAATATTTTAAATTGTAGTAACAATTGTTTATTTCTCACTGTCCCAAAAGACAAAAATGACTAAAAACATAACTATATTAAGCAAAATGAACACAGACAACAGGTTTGACATTTTATCACATTACTTAATTGACAAGTCAATTCCAACAGTATATTTGGTGAAAATACATTATTTTCAATAAAGAAAAACTCTGAATATTCAAGAAGTGCATAACAGGATGTCTTAATGTGGTGAAGAAAACGCAGCACTGCATAGGCTAAAAACTTGCAAATAAAAATAAAAACTAACATTAATGACAAAGTTCCCCTGCATCACATCTGGCAAGTGATTTGTATACACCTGTGGCCATGGAAGTGATTGGAACACCTGAATCCAATGATTTGGGGTGTCCCAATGTACTTTTGGCAATATAATGTGCATATGAACAAACCCCTCTGTAAAAAACTCCAGAATATAGGAATAAAACAAAATTTTGGTTTGTAGTGTAAGTGCTGCTGAAGTGAAGATTTCTGATTGAGAAAAAAAACTTTGTTTTTCCTTCTTCACAAAGAAGGAATAAAGTCAACAAGAAATTATGCGTGCAGCCAATTTTTTTTCATAATGCTTTATAATACTTCATAAGTCTTACTTATAAGTGAAATTAAGTATGTAACAAGAAAAACTATGTTGAAAAAGCATTTTATCTATCAGAATTGATGGGATCACAGAAGGTGGTTTAGCTGGAGGGGAAGAGTTGGAAAATAAGAGGTATTGGTGACATCAAGGGAAACTTACTACATGTGAAGAAATTTAAAATGGGCCAATTCTTATTAGATGTTGACTGATGCTGACAACATTTGTAAAAGAGGAATATTTTAGCATTAAGTAACTCAGACATACATTCATACAAATCATACATACATTCCTTCATATGATTTGTGTTAACTGATCCTCATATTCAGTCCGAAAAAAAGGGGGAAACCCTTCCTTCTGAAGATTAACTGTCGTAAACTTTTTCCAAAGCCCGATTCCTGTTTATTGCAGTGCATCGCTCTCTGACACCTCTCATCTCCTTTAGCCAGAGCCTAGCATTTAGGAACAGATTACTGCTGGATTATGGGTATGGTCCAAAGTGCTCTCTCTGCTCCCGGAGCACGTCCCTGTAGCCTCTGATGCCCACTCAGAGAGAGCAGAGAGCCTTTGCTCAGACAGTTATTCTACGACTGACTGTGCTCTCCCTTCGAGAGAAATTTACAGAATTAAAGGCTTGCTGTCTCCAGACTTCACCAGCATAAAGACAAACTGTTTTTGACAAGTAAACTTGATGGCCCCTTCAGAAATGGAGGCAGTTTTGCAGACAGGGGGAATTGGTATCACCTGCTATGAAACTTTACTCACAGTATAGGTGCACAGTTCTGGAAGGGTGCAAAGTACAGACATGGTGGTTTTTTTATGGTTTAAAATACACTGCAATTAAACCCCTCAGCAGGAGCACTCATAATGCTGCCAAGACGAGTAATGTGCTAATTTACCTTTCAGGTTTACATTGACATTTACCAGAGTTCAGGGGTGTAAAAAGGACAGAAAAATCATTAGGTACTGTGTTATAAATGTATTTAGACAGCCCCCCCCCATGTAAGGGTCCAACCTACTTTAAATAAAATAAATCTATAACTTCTGTAGACACTCGTTATATATTTTATTGGGCATTTGAGTATAGCTGTTTATGGACTAAAACTGTTCCCTCTCATTCATTTAATATATAGTGCCCTCCACTAATATTGGCCCTCCACTAATATTGGCCCTCCACTAATATTGGGGGTGAAAACGTATTGAATTTGAAGATCAAGGTAAATTGTACTCAGTTTGTCTTATGGGAAACATGCAAGTATCTTCTGTTGCTTCTGAAGGGCAGTACTAAATGAAAAATATATATACATTTAAACAATATAAGAAACATCTTCATCCTGCTCAAAAGTTTTCACCCCCAGCTTAATGCATCGTTTTTCCTTCTGGAGCATCAGTGAATGTTTCAACCTTTTTTACTAGTTGTGTTTGAGTCCCTCAACTGTCCTCAGTGTGAAAAGATTGATCTCAAAATCATACAGTCCCTGCTGCTGAGGGTTCAAATATGAAATAGATGCTGGAAAACTAAAGAATGTGCAGGACCTGGAGGATTATTCTGAAGAACATTGGTCAGTTTAACTGCTCAAGACAAACAAGAGACTCATGAACAACCATCACAAAACAAAAAACCAGCTGCAGATCATAATGACACACAGTATTGAGAATTAATGGTTCACAAACTTTTGAACGGGGTTATTTGAATAAATTCAGCCATTTTTTTTTGTCTTGTGGACTACATTTTTATGTAAAATATCTTATTCAGGACAGTACGAAATAAAAAATAACATGCATTTTGTATGATCTCTTTTATTTAGTTAAAATTATTCACATTTTCACAGATTCTGCAAGTGGTTCACATACTTTTTCTTGCCACTGCATCGTGTCACAATATATCGCAATACAAAAATGCAAAAATATGTATCATGGGTAGTGATAATCTCTATTGTGTATAGTTCACCCAAAATGAGAATTTAAGTTTACAGAGTTTTAGTGTCAGTATTACATTAAACTACTATGTATAATGTTGAATATTATGTATAATAATGCAATGGGGGAATATTTGTGGGTCCTGATAACATGATTAATTAACATGATCATGAGACCAAAGATATGTATTATACCATCATGAAGCTTTGTTGGCTTTAAGTTGTGATGGCCTGCAAAATATGTACTTTTTAAATTAAATTAAGGTCTAAAGAGAATTATGTGGCTATATAAATATTTTCTTCTTGGAAAATCAACTGAGTAAGATCAAGTATTCAGTTAAAAAATATATTTCAGTATTTAATGATGCTGTAACTACTGCTGTTTTTGGCACACATTTTCTTACCAAAGTGACTGGTGCAAGCTTACCACGGTTTAGCTTCAAGTATGGACAAAAAAGTTATTTTTTTAGTTTCGAAAATCTGTCCACTGTCTGAAATCAAACCAGCACTCAACGTATTTGATCATCATTGATATAAGCCCTGCCTGGAATCCCCTACCTTTATCTGGTGTGTGATCTGTCTCTTGCTTTGGGCTCTGTAATGAGGTGCTGTATCGATCTGTTGAGTGCACGTGGAATACAGCGCAGTGAGCCATCTGCCAAACTGCACTCATTCAGACTGATTGCACCAGCATTAGCACAATGCACAAGTAAACATATAGGAGCCGTTACCATGGTAGCAGTATTGTGACAGCATCACAACTTCCTTCGGGTCCTTATAAGGATTTGAATTAGGAATGCTGAAATGACAGGCAGATGTGTTGGTGAGAACTAATGAAATTACAGAATTATAATTAATACTTTATACGATGAATTAGAACATTTAAGGTAACATTTCACCCAAAAATAAAAATTCTGTCATCATTTACAGATATTTATTAGCCTAGAAATCTAGACGCACCCTAGCGGAAGAAAATTAATTTTGCCGCGAGTGTAGTCTAGCAATTCTCGATAGACCTGAGAGCTGGAAAAACCAAACTCTGGTCAGGCCAATCACAGCGTGTGTAGAGTCGGTAGGCGGGCTTAACATAATGACGACACGTCACGGCAGAGTTGCGGAGGTTCTGTGTGCTACTCGTAAACAAAGAAGCTGACGAACAGCGGTCTTTTGAATCGGCTTGGACCGCGACTCTGGAAGACTTGGAGTTAGGCTTGCTACGATAGTCGGTGTTGCCGGTGTTACCGGTGTCCAGACTCCACACCGGTTACATCACTTGCCCACCGTGGCACCGCCCACCGTCTTTTTGATTTTTTTTTATAGTAATAAAATAATTTAGTTCAGTTAGAGAACAGACAATACAAATAAAAACTGAACGTGTCAGCTTAATAAAGCAGGATCCATAAAGCAGGATCCGACCGTGAGTCTCGGCAGAGGCAGGAGTCATTCATCAGATTTAAGAGTGAGGAGCTGACTGAGATGATCGCGGAAGATTTGGTTTCAAAGCGAAACGTAAAAGCGCGTATTTAAGGCAGTTTGTCATTTGTTTTGTTGTTGTGTTTTTCATTAAAAATAATAGGCTAATGAACCCACAATTCAAGCAACCCGCAGCCGAATTGGCGCTAATTAAAAACCGAAAGTAAAATGTGCACGGCCGCACAGAGCGCGCATTGTTTACTTTCGCCTGG
The DNA here is from genome assembly GCF_949357685.1 of Gobio gobio. Lineage (NCBI taxonomy): Eukaryota > Metazoa > Chordata > Actinopteri > Cypriniformes > Gobionidae > Gobio > Gobio gobio. The sequence goes on from NC_137110.1 coordinate 13,436,949, forward strand.
CTCCGCAGTGCGAGCCTCCGCGTTACGCTGCTGCGCGGATTTATTTTTGCCGCGCGCACCCTCGCGCTCGTGCGGGCGCGTCGAGTATAAACGAGGCTTTACGGACGAACTAACAGTGTGCATTCATGGCGTGCATCTCAATCATAGACTGATCAATGCTTGATCAGTGCCCTGACTACTGAACTAGGGAACTGATTGAGACGCGCCCATGGCCTCACAGAGCGCGCATTTACAGACGAGCTGTCATTCACGGTGTGTGCGCACTGGCGCGTTTTCAGTTCAGAGCGGTCGTGTGCATGTTACTTTCGGTTAGATAGAATTAGTGATTTAAAAGCCTCCGCCGGTGATACCGGTATTACCGGTGTTGTCACACATCAATTAACCGGTGGGAAAATTTCCTCACCGTCACATCCCTACTTGGAGTTAAGCTTTTCTTTGAGAAAAGAACAAAGAACGGCACTGAAGTCATTCTTAAGAAAATATGTCGGAGTTTTGCCTACCGGATACGGCGAAAGTCTATCAACTAACGTTAGCTCGGCTTCACCTTCTTCTTTGCTCTGGTAGGTTGTGGCGCTCATGGCGCTATCCAATTGCGTGCAGAGGGAATTTGAAAGACAACCGTTCATCCCGCCCCCGGGATTGAGCCCTGTCAATGGTGAGTTTCCAGACCCAACATCTTGTGGGTCTGGCTTGTCAGGCTAGATATTTATGTCATTATTTACTAACAATCTTGTCTTACCGACTGATAAAAGGTTGAAGTTTACAATGTAACTTAAAGGGATAGTTCACCAGAAAATTTTGCTGTTAATTTTTCTCACCTTCAGACCATCCGAGATGTGTGTCTTTTTTTCTTCAGTAGAAATGTAAAGAACATTTTTAGCTGAAAACGCAGTCAAGAGAGTCAAAAAACAAGCACAGGCAAAACAAAATTAATATCCATGGCATTCTGAACATTATAATCCACAGCCTAGCCAAACGGTTCGCAAACTATATAAAAAGTTAAGTTACGTTCGCTTGCACGATCTCAGTCGGGAAAATTTACTTTTCACCAACGCTTGAGCTCTTGCGCATACGTCATTATACGACAGGAAGCTCGCTTTCTGGAGGGCTGTGGATTACAGGTAATAAATGTTAAGTATCTTGCACAGACCAAACATTTCGCTTCATTAAGACCTCAATGTATTGTTAGGAGAAATGGTTATTAATTGTGTTTTGCCTGTATATGTTTTTTTTTTTACTCACAAATGACGGTAAGTTAGGCGTTGAGTTGCATTATATGAATCACCAAGTACTAGGGTTTCAGCTAAAATATTATTTTTCATTTCTACTGAAGAAAAAAGACACCTATATCGGATGTCCTGAGGGTAATTTAACTGCAAATTTTCATTTTTGGGTGAACTATCTCTTAATTTACTGTAATTGTACTTCAATCACAACATAAAGGACATCTTTGTGAAAGCTTCACGGAAGGTCTATGAGAATAATGGGACATTTGAAAATCCATTTTCCATGCATTTTGATTCACTTAAATGTGGCACTGGAATAGTATTATTTATTCCTGATTTGCCTCAGTAAAAATGAACAAGAGAAGCAATAATCAATGGCTCTCCAGAGAGCAGACAGTGGAGACACTAAACCAAGAGACTTTGTCCTATTATGTTATTATAGATGTCTCTTGGGGGGGAAAAAGAAATCATGATGATGTAACTCTCACCAAGTTATTTTATATTGAAGAGTTGGGACTTGGACTGATGAATAATAATACATCAATTTACTGCTCTACTCACAATGTATCTCACACAGTTCGCATGCATTACAATGACAATCCATCTATCATTTCTGTTATCTCGGCTCCAATTTTGCCAACAATAACACATTTACAAACTTTGCATGCTATTTTTGACACCCTGCCAATAAACTCTCAGTGTGGTTTGTTTGACTTGACTCAAGTGAGTCATAGTTAACATACATTTTTACCTTACAGTATATCACCAGCCGGCCTACACAATCAATCAATACATTATAAAATGAATGTTAAAACGGTGTCTAAATTCCTTTTGCATTCCAATCTTTTGTGTTTCTTGCCCTTCTCTGAACTTGGAATCTAAATCCCATAAACATGAAAGAACATAAATATATCAATAGACAAAGAGGAAGAGATGTCTAAATGATCTTCTTTCTCTGGAAAAAGTTATGTTCCCAAGGCCCTGGCTCATATAAAATGAAGCATCCCATTAGAAGACTGGCTGAGCAGAATATGTTCTCTTTTAGCTTTTCTAAGGGGGGTGATATGATCAAAATCTTATATCATGAGTCATTTTTAATTCACGATAACAATATATCACGGTATAGTTATTTTTGATCTTGAGAGCGCTGCACTATTTACAACGGAAACTGCGTAGGAGCCTGACACAGGGGAATTGTTGAATAAAGTTTTATTTTTTTGTGTTTTGTTGATGAAACGACATGAGGGTGAGTAATTAATGACAGAATTTTCATTTTTCATAATATATTTTCTTAGCAATAGATGCTATTTATACTAAGTACAAATAGCGATAGATTCAATTTACACTATATAAAAATAGCAGTATTTTCTTTGCAATATGTTTAAATAGTAGTTAGATACTATTTTCACCTCAGTATTTTAGTACATTATAAAACAGTATGCAATAATAACATATTAAGTGTGTAAATGATTATATTTATTAAATAAATGCTGCCTTATTGGGACAATAAAGCCCTACACCTACCCCCTAACCCTACTTGATAAACACTTTATGATTAAATAACCGTTAGGCACTTTAATTCCACTTTTCACATATTTTCTTCATATTTATTAAAAATAAATTCCTTTCCAATTTGATATGCCATGGGAAAAGAAGAAAGAGTTCGGAAAAAGGTGGATTCGAAACTCGGGTCGATCGCATCAAAAGTATCTGCTATGTGCCTGCTTACGCCACTGCAGCTGACAAGTTACAGGTGTTTTTTTTTACTTTTGTCTGGCCCAACCAGACATTGGTGGGTGGAGTTAGTGTAAATAGCTTTTACCAACAAGCCGGGCTATTTGCATTTAGTGTAAATAGACACTCGTTATTGGCAACCAGAAGTAATGTTATACCTGATCTGGAGAAATCATACTCAGACTCTTTTTCTCTCAAGACACACTGTCCATCACATACAGCTATAATTTTACTGTCAGTTTTGAGCAAACAGGTTATATAATGATAGTACATAGTATGCCATTCTGATGGCAATTTTCCTTAAGGGTTTTCCATTAGCACAGTAACTGCCAGCAGTTAATTTGTCCCAATAAAGTAAAAATGAGAGGCAAGAAGAAATTATCATAACATTTCCCGTTCTGACATGAACACTAACAATTAATTTTAATTACAGTGAATGTGCTCATTTGCTTACTTAACATCACAGAGAAAAAGCCAAATTAGAGAAACTTTCTCAAAATCTTCTTTCAGGTCCTCTGCAGTTGTACACTTGTTGATTTAAACCAGGCCATCTTATTATAGCTGATGGATTATTGATAGAAAAATAGCATTAAATAATTCTAGTTAATCTACATTAAACCCAAACCCCAAAGTGTAGCTATGAATTACTTAAATCATGTGTATTTGTTCATATTTATTGAGTCGAAAGTGCTGTTTGTGTGGCTGCCACTGCATGTGAAGTTTATATGAACCACAACTCCCCCCCAGACCTTTTGCTGTCTGCGTTTCCATTGCCGTCTAAAGTACCATGAAGATTAGTCTGGTGACATAGGACATAGAACTTTCCAGTTCCCGCTGGTTCTTCCAGGGGAATCCCGCTGGATTTCATCCTCCGCATATAAACTTAATAAACCCTGAACCTCATTGTCGGCCCATCTGTCGTATTTTTTAAACTCCATTGTTGATTCGAATAGTAAACAACTCTTACTCTTTGCACAAGCACAGCAAGAAATGTAGTTGAAATAAAATTCTACGTAGAGTCAACCAATCAAAATGCTGTGTGAACTCAACCAATCAGCATGTACAGCGCACAAGTCCCACCCCCAAACGTTCCTGAACTTTGAAAAAGTTCTACCTCACGAGCAGAGACTTTTTGAGGGGGAAATTTTTACCCGGAACTTCATTTAGACCCTGGTCCCTGCAGTCGAAACACACAGCGTACCACCCCAAAGTCCCTAGTTCCTGGGGAAAGTTCCTGCGGTGGAAACGCGGTTTATGTTGTACCTTCCTTTCATTCTGTGTCCGGTCACCGTTAAGTGTGTTTTGTAACTGCCTGTTGGAATAGTATTATTCAACTTTGTGTTTTGGAACTTTATTCATCGTCTTCGTCTGTATTCCTGCATTCACCTGTGACAGATGACTGGACTACCAAAATGGATCCACGCTCACAGTCGATGAAGCGGATGTTGATGATCACATCAACATTCAGCCCCACCTTGCAGACGTCTCACAGCAAGACCCAGAGCCACCACCACCCTTGAACTAGGAGATTACGTGTGAGCCCCCCGCAGACGACAAGAGCTTGAGGAGAAGAGGACAGGGCTGACCCTCGCCCCGGAAGAGGAACCCCACGTGAGTCTGACAAGGGGCGTGAGCCCGCAACATCAGTGGACAAGGGAGTAATGAATATGGACAATGAGGACTGGCTTATTGACTGCGGGAAACAGAGGACTTGACTCCCAGTACCCAGTACCTTCATCATCGCTGTTTCTAGACAGCAATAAGGTGTATGGAATATGATTCTATTAATTTCATCGATCTGTTATCCTGTCAAGATTTGTATTGCCACCATCACCTTAAAGCGCAGCCAGTCCTCCAGCCCCACCGCTGCCGTATGTTTACAGACCTGCGCCGTCTCAGGGGATGCCCTGCTGGGATGTTGAGCCAACCACCAACAGCACCAATGCGAGAGGATCCTTAGGCTCCAACTCCGGCTTCTGTCCCCTTCACTCCATCTCAGCCCGTCGACCTGTCGGCTGCACCTGGGCTCCTCCTACATTCGGCTCCACTGGAGACCCTTGGCCCTGCGACTCCACCGGGTTCCCTCATCCCACCTGCTCCACCTTGGTCAGTCGTCACTCTACTTCCGCCACAGACTTACGGGCCGTCCGCTGCTCTCCATCCATCCACCCCTATGGCTGCAGTGGGATCCTCCTTCCCTTTGGCGTTGCCTCTGTCCTCCGTCACACCGGCTCCACCTCAGCCCTCGGGTACTCTGGCTCCACCTCCAATGCTTGTCAGCGCAGCATCCCATAGGTCTCAAGTACCAGCAGTGTTGCTTGGTTCACCAGCCCTCTGTCTACACCTATGTATCCATCGGCCTCGTCTCCTGTGGTCATCCCCCAGCTATCGTCAGCCACAACACCATCTTGGCTCCTACCTCCCTCAACCTCGCAGTGGGTTGTTGTCACTGCTGAGCTCTGGGTCTGCACCTTCTGGCCACCTCTCCCGTCTTCACTCCCATGGATGCTCCCACCATATATTCCTCCATGGAATCTCTGCCAGTCTGCCTGCCTGCAGACCTCCTCCTAAACCCTCACCTCTCTTCCTCATCTCCTGTTTGTTTCATTACAGCGCGAGGTTGCGCCTTGCAGTTATCATGGACTTTTAGTTTGCATTAATTTGTTTCTGTCTTCCTTTGTTCGTATTTTCCTGCTCCTCATTTATTACATGGTCACTGTGATTAGTTTGTTTCTGTCCAGCTGTGTTTGATTAATTACCTCGTTTGTATTCACTACTTAAGTTGTACCGTCCTTTCACTCTGTGTCCGGTCACCGCTGCGTTAAGTGTTTTGCTACTGCCTGTTTGCCTGCCTTTTGGAATAGTATTATTAAACTTTTGTGTTTTAAGAAATGTATTCAACGTCTTCGTCTGTATTTCTGCATTCACCCGTGACATAATTTAGCCAAAATAACTAGTCCTACATCATTCTACCCACGATAATAATAGCATAATAAACAAACATTTATTTTACTTGTTTCATTCAAATAATAAGAAATTGGCTGTTCACTAGCCCTGGCATGATGCTCTGCAATCTAAATGCTGGTTTGTTTTACAGAGCATGGATCTAGTCAAAATGTTTACAGAAAGCTGCTTAGAATTTCGAGTTGTCAGAGAGCAGCCGTCATATTATCACCCCTAGAATATGGGCTGAATATCTTGGTTTCATAACCTTGAGTGTAGATTCTGGGCAGATTTAAAGCTGTCAAATCATCACTCTCTATATGTCAGGTAGAGAAGAGGTGGGAATGGCAACTGAAGTTTATCCATTCTGTCCTCTTTCAAATCTGTCCTGGAGCCAGTCATGTCACCAGAGTGCGATACTGCATTTCCAGGCTTGGTTCTAGGATTGACTGCGGGGCATTTCGAAAACTTAATGGGGCAGCATTTTGTAGTGATGGTTAGCCACACAAATTCAGAATGATTCACTTTCATTTCAAATGAAATTGTAATTATTTGTTTACATATAGACCACAAGACATAATAATAACTGAATTTACACAAAATATCCAGTTCAAAAGTTTACATATGCTTGATTCTTAATTCTTAATAGTGTGTGTTGTTAGTTACATGGATGATCAAAAGTTGCAAACATTCACTGATGCTAAAGACAACACATTAAGGGCCAGTGGATGTAAACCTTTGAACAGGATGATTTGACATTGTTCTTGTTTTCTTTAAAGATCTTAATTTTTAGTACTGCCCTGCAGAAGCTACACAAAATACTTACATATTGCCTTACATAAGGCAAAATTAGATTTACCCCCCAATCATTCAGTGCAAATGTTTACACCCCCTGAATTTGAATGCATTGTGGAGCACTACTCCTTCTGGAGCATCAGTACATTTTTTCACCATGTGCAATAGTTGTGTGTGTGTCCCTCAGTTGTCATCAGTGTGAAAATATGGATCTCAAAAATCAAAGGGTTAAAATATGCAGAATTTGCTGGAAAATCAACGAATGTGCAGGACCTGGAGGATTTTTTTCTGAAGCACTGTGGGCATAACAGGATACTCATAAAATGTAATCATAAAAACAAATATTTTTTTATTATACCAGATGTTTACATATAGTCCACAAGATATAATAAACGTTGTATCGCTTCTCCATGATCTATGAAAATAGATCAGAAATAATATAACGCACCTGAAGTGCTGAGCGTGTCTGTGTGGGATAAACAGTATATATTTTTAAATACTGTGTGCTATCACAAAAATGGGTATCCCCTACCATTGTCAATAACATTGCTCACCCTAGACCCGGCCCGATGTGTTTCATTTCGTTTTGTGATTGTTCACATAAACACACAATCACACACACACACACACACACGCACGCACGCACACACACACACACACACACACACACACACACACACACACACACACACACACACACACACACACACACACACACACACACACACACACACACACACACACACACACACACACACACACACACACACACACACACACAATCCTACGTAGCCTTAGCGTATCAGTGCATAGAGATAATAGAATGGCTCAGAATGGCTAATTCGTTTATAAATAAAATCTAAATGGTAGTTTTTAGCATCTTTTGGAGGAAATGTATTATCATCAGAAACTAATATATGAAACGTTTATGGGCGTTAATGTGATCCAGCAGAGGACCAGCCTCTTCTATTTAGCCACGCCCCCTCCAGCGATTAAATATGTCAATAGGAACGTAGAGCCAATTAAGCCAATTCAAATCTAAAACGAAGAACTTGAACCTGTTTGTAGCTATATTTCAGTAATGCATTGTACATAAGGCTGTATTGTTGCGAGGCTGAACTATTCTTCCCTCGTGTTGATCTAGAATGTCAGTTTCGCGTTGTTTTGAAGGGTCTGTCTGAACATGTATCCACCCTACCAAGCTCTGCTGTCATAACACTTCATACTTCACAATCACTACAGAAAGGATACGCTTTTATTTTTATAAAAGAATCGAGTGCAAGGCAGGAAAACCTAAACATACAGTGTATCATTGAAGATAAGATACCTATTCTTAACCGTCAGAGAAGTCGATACTCCAAGCCCTGCATTATTCATGATGTCATTACAAACACAATTCAAAAACATTCCAAAGGTGAGTATATGCTCTTTGATAGTATTATGTAATGCAATAGGCTATTAGTTATCCTACTACACTATATAATTTAATGAACAAGTTGTTAATGTCTAATACATTTAAAGCAACACGCCACTTTTTTTGAAAATGGTACGGCAGCAAAGTTCTTTACTATTACGCAGGAATGAGAGTATAGTTCCTAGCCATACCGGCCTAGAAAATCGCAACTTTTCATTTTCTGTAGGTTTAGTACACGATGTAACTACACACAGAGAAAAATAGTGTCAAAATTGTACCTTTAGGGGTACAACAGCTTGTCACTGGGGCAGTACCCTTAAAAGGACATCTCTGTACCCTTTTTAAACCTAAAAAGTGCATATTAGTGCCTTAGAGTAGAAATACATACCTTAAGGTACTGCTATGAACTGTTTTGTGGTAAATATTAGTGCCTTAGAGTAGAAATACATACGTTAGGGTACTACTATGAACTGTTTTGTGGTAAAAAAGGGTACAAAGATGTCCTTTTAAGGGTACTGCCCCAGTGACAAGCTGTTGTACCCCTAAAGGTACAATTTGTATACCTTTTTTCACACACAGAAGAGTCAAGTTTTAAATAGGAAAAATATTGAAACTCTATGGTCATTTTTTTTTTGCGAGACGCTAACGGTCTAATCAGATTCAATGATCTATGGGAAGCTATGCTAAAAGTGCTACTGCTAGACCCGGAGATCGGCGGAATGGATTCAAAAACACTAAAACTCAACTGTTTATCTCTAGGGGAGTTGGAAAAAGAGCCTTTTCAAAAATAGTTGTGTGTTCCTTTAAGATTCTTCAAGTGACATTTCAACTAGGCCTCTACATAGCTATTTACACAACCAAAACGTTTTTTAACAGCAAGCAGTACAAAAGTGTGATGATATCCCTTGAACATTAACCACAAATAAAACCGAAAACCGGTTAATATTTCAACTAACCACGGGTTGGCTACACTAACGTATAACCATTGCTATAGTAAAACTATAGTTATACAACAACAAAAAAACATGGCTGCTACACTTTTTACCATAATAAAACCATGGTTAATTTTCGTAAGGGATGAATTGTGCTCACAATGTCTTCAAAACAGGAAAGAGGGAAGCATGTTGGGAATGATTAAGCAGTAGGGCTAATAAGTGAAGGGACTGAAGGAGAGAGCGTGATAGTATTTCATGTTTACGTCTTGTTTATTAAGAGTCCCTCATGTGTAACAAATTGGATTTTGTTTATCTACACTCCACGCCCGATTGGCTGCCTATATTGTGTAGCATTATGACAAATTAATAATTGATTGTCGAGTATCTCGCTATTGCACTCAGAGAAAATCAAAATGCACTTTGAAAGACATCAGACTTACCGTGGGCTTAATGGGGTCCATTTATTGGCTCCGTTTTGACCACATTTGGTGCCATAACTCTTACAAAAATGTTCTATATTTCAAAGACTATAATCGTTCGACTACCATCGAGAGCCCATCTTCTCCTGCCATCTAGTGGCTGTACTCTGTACTGCAAGTGGAAGTATCTTGCACTGATGCAAGCGCACTCTACATTGACATTCTAGTAAATAATAGGGGATCTCACGAAAACATGTCCAGGTTACGTTTCAAAAACAAAAAACGGTGGTACTTTATAATAGGGTCCCATTAGATAACGTCACGTAATGCATTAACAACGAGCATTACATTTGTTACAGATTTTTGAATCTCTTTCAACATTGGTTAGTAAAAATACAACCGTTCATTGTTAGTTCATGTCAGCTCAGGTCAGGTCCATTAAATAATATTAACAGATGCAAATTTTCAGTTTAATAATGTATTAGTAAATGGTGAAATGAACATTAGCTAAAAGTATAATAAAAGCTTTAGAAGTATTTTTCATTGTTCATGTTAACTCATTTAGTTTACTTATGTTAACAAATGGAACCTTATTGTAAAGTGTTTCAAAAAAATAAAACTATTTAGACCAAAATAATTTGCATTATTATTATTATTATAATTTGGAGAGAAACTTATAATTCATTTTGTGACATTAATTAATGACACCTATGTGTCAATTAAGCACACATAATTAAGTATAAAAGTTGATTGAAACTGTAAATTAACAAAAAATATTGTAATAATTTATATACAGTTGCAAAAAAAAGTATGTGTACCGCTTGCAGAATCTGCGAAAATGTGAATAATTTTAATAAAATAAGAGATCACACAAAATGCGCTATTTTTTATTTAGTGCTATCCTAAAAGATATTTTACATAAATGTTTTTTACATATAGTCCACAAGACAAAAAAAAGAATGGGTTAAATTTATAAAAACGACCCCGTTCAAAAGTTTATGAACCATTAATTCTCAATACTGTGTGTCGTTCCCTGGATGATCCGTGGCTGTTTTTTTGTTTTGTGATGGTTGATCTTGAGTCTCTTGTTTGTCTTGAGCAGTTCAACTGACCAACGTTCTTCAGAAAAATCCTCCAGGTCCTGCACATTCTTTAGTTTTCCAGCATCTTTTTCATATTTGAACCCTCTCCAGCAGGGACTGTATGATTTTGAGATCCATCTTTTCACACTGAGGACAATTGAGGGACTCAAACACAACTACTAAAAAAGGTTGAAACATTCACTGATGCTCCAGAAGGAAACATGATGCATTAAAGCTACACTGTGTAACTTTTTTTGTCTATTCTTAGCTAAAAACACTTAGTTCTTTCAAAAATATATGTGCTCATTAATGTATATTTACTTCTTTCAAGTAATAAAGTATTCTCGTAAGTTTATAATAAGCCATTGAAAATACATAAGGTAATGGGATCTAACGGTGGTCGCCATGTTGCCCCTCCATCTTGAAAGTACATTAGCCAAAGAGGGACATACCCGTGAATTCAAGCTTTGCTTTTCGCGTTTTAACCGGTTTTAATACTCGATGGCACTGTACAAAATTCCCTGCCTCGCGCTGAGTCGCGCATGTGCGCGTCAACTTGTTCAGACTTGTCTGGTGCATGCGCAGAGAGTTTTCATCTCAGCAGCGTCCAGTAACAGAGTTATACAGAGTTTTCCTGGCTTGTTTATTCCTCAAAAGTCTGTTTTTCCTTGTGTGGTATTTCTGTGCGTTAATAACTCCGTAAGTAATAATAGTTATTGTCATTGTAGATGTGTTTCAGAGTGTGTCATCGAGTAATTCAGTTGATGTCACCTCAGAAGTATTTTTGTGTCAACATACAATAGCGTAATACTCACCTATTTGAATAATCATTCAGTTATTTTGTTATCAACAATGTTTATTCGTTTATAGAAAATATTTGCTTGTAATGTATGTTGATGGAAATATGTATCAGGTCTGATCGGCATATTAACAATTGTTATACAGAGCGCACTGCAGTGCTAAAGCTGCGCACACACTTTTGTAATGCCACACCGCTTGTTAGCAGCAGCAGCGGCAGCTCCGCTCCTTTTAATGCAGCTGCATTTAGCGCATATGGTACAATAAGCTCTGGTTTACGGTTACATTATACAAATGTAACTTATAAGTATAGTTATACAGTTCTTAACTGTGTATGTATATTTACCATCCTTATTTGTTCTCTCACAGAAACCACATTTATGTACATATCCACGCAAACCTGTTTATGCCTTGCAATTGGATGACTGAATAAACATTACTATCATCAAAGTTCACTCTGGATTAGCTGCAGTTCTTTCTAGCCGAATAATTAGGCCAGTTGAGTTCCAACCACCCCACTGCGCACAGAATATCCCACAGGCACCGTGTCGAATGTGGACGAGGTCGAACTGGAAACCATGTTAATCTTGGACTAAATCGGCCACCGTATGAGTTGAAACGAAATCGGAATTGAGAGGAACAGAAACTAAAATTCACTGGATGGTCATATACCTTTTCACCACTAGATGGGGGAAAATACCACACAGTGTAGCTTTAAGAGCTGGGGGTGAAAACTTTTGAACAGGATGAAAATGTCCAAATTTGTCTTATTCTGTTTAAATATGTATATTTTTCATTTAGTACTGCCCTTTGGAAGCAAAAGAAGATACTTACATGTTTCCCGGAAGACAAATTAAGTACAATTTACCTTGATCTTCAAATTCCATAAGTTTTCACCCCCAGCTCTTAATGCATCGTGTTTCCTTCTGGAGCATCAGTGAATGTTTCAACCTTTTTTAGTAGTTGTGTTCGAGTCCCTCAATTTTCCTCTGAGTGAAAATATGGATATCAAAATCATACAGTCCCTGCTGGAGAGGGTTCAAATATGCAAAAGATGCTGGAAAACTGAAGAATGTGCAGGAGGATTTTTCTCAAGAACATTGGTATTTAGTCAGCCACCAATTGTGCAAGTTCTCCCACTTAAAAAGATGAGAGAGGCCTGTAATTTTCATCATAGGTATACTTCAACTATGAGAGACAGAATGAGAAAGAAAAAAAATCCAGAAAATCACATTGTCTGATTTTTTAAGAATTTATTTGCAAATTATGGTGGAAAATAAGTATTTGGTCAATAACAAAAGTTAATCTCAATACTTTGTTATATACCCTTTGTTGGCAATGACAGAGGTCAAACGTTTTCTGTAAGTCTACACAAGGTTTTTACACGCTGTTGCTGGTAGTTTGGCCCATTCCTCCATGCAGATCTCCTCTAGAGCAGTGATGTTTTGGGGCTGTCGCTGGGCAACATGGATTTTCAACTCCCTCCAAATATTGTCAATGGGATCTTGAGATCTGGAGACTGGCTAGGCCACTCCAGGACCTTGAAATGCTTCTTACGAAGCCACTCCTTCGTTGCCCGGGCGGTGTGTTTGGGATCATTGTCATGCTGAAAGACCCAGCCATGAGGTTTTTCCTCAAAATCTCATGATACATGGCCCCATTCATTCTTTCCTTTACACGGATCAGTCGTCCTGGTCCCTTTGCAGAAAAACAGCCCCAAAGCATGATGTTTCCACCCCCATGCTTCACAGTAGGTTTAGTGTTCTGTGGATGCAACTCAGCATTCTCTCTCCTCCAAACACGGCAAGTTGAGTTTTTAACAAAAAGTTCTATTTTGGTTTCATCTGACCATATGACATTCTCCCAATCCTCTTCTGGATCATCCAAATGCTCTCTAGCGAACTTCAGACGGGCCCGGACATGTACTGGCTTAAGCAGGGGGACACCTCTGGCACTGCAGGATTTGAGTCCCTGGCGGCATAGTGTGTTACTGATGGTAGCCTTTGTGACTTTGGTCCCAGCTCTCTGCAGGTCATTCACTAGGTCCCCCGTGTGGTTCTGGGATTTTTGCTCACCGTTCTAGTGATAATTTTGACCCCACGGGGTGAGATCTTGCGTGGAGCCCCAGATCGAGGGAGATTATCAGTGGTCTTGTATGTCTTCCATTTTCTAAAAATTGCTCCCACAGTTGATTTCTTCACACCAAGCTGCTTACCTATTGCAGATTCAGTCTTACCAGCCTGGTGGAGGTCTACAATTTTGTTTTCTGGTGTCCTTTGACAGCTCTTTGGTCTTGGCCATAGTGGAGTTTGGAGTCTGACTGTTTGAGGTTGTGGACAGGTGTCTTTTATACTGATAACGAGTTCAAACAGGTGCCATTAATACAGGTAATGAGTGGAGGACAGAGGAGCCTCTTAAAGAAGAAGTTACAGGTCTGTGAGAGCCAGAAATCTTGCTTTTTTGTAGGTTACCAAATACTTATTTTCCTCCATAATGTGCAAATAAATTCTTTAAAAATCAGACAATCTGATTTTCCTCATTCTGTCTCTCATAGTTGAAGTGTACCTATGATGAAAATGACAGGCCTCTCTCATCTTTTTAAGTGGGAGAACTTGCACAATTGGTGGCTGACTAAATACTTTTTTGCCCCACTGTATGTGTACATTATATATATAATTATTCTATATAATTATATATAATTTTATTTATTTGGGAATATAGTAATAAGAATGTTTATTAAAATATTTTATTGCTCCTTGGGCTGAAAAATCAGGAGATTACACATTTTCATACAAGAACTAAGCAAGTGTGATACATATTATGTGTTGCATTATGAATACAATCATATGACATGGGCTTCGACCAATCCATTTCAATAAAATGAAAAAAAATGACAAGAATGAAATATAAGGTTAAAAAAAATGTATTTATTTGGACTTAAGAATGGTTCACATCCAAACAGTGGGATGGTGTAGTAGGATAACATCACAGGGGGATAATCCAACCATTCAAACACTCATTTAAGAACAGCATCACTAGACAAAAAGTGTTTAGAGGAGGAAAAAAAACCCAAACGACAGTTTTCACAACCCACTACTACAGACAGACGGCACTTTTGTCCTGTTGAACATTGTGTCCAGAGAAGGAGAAAGCCTTTTTTTTTCTGTTATCTTAGCGTACATACAATAAAGACCCACTGTGGCATACGTACAATACACTCCCAATGTAGCATACATTCCCAAAACATACTTCCAGTAACATCACATACAGTCTATTAAGTACAGGGATGCACCAAGTGCCTTAGAAATCGTGCAAGTACCATACAACATCCTATTATCAGACCAACACGGTCTTAAATACTGCAATGCAGGTCGGGTAGAAGATTTAACTTAACAGCAAAAGTATACGCTTTTCACAGCACAGCCTTGAGTTCACTGGCAGAGGAGAGAGCAACAGAGATGAATGACACAACATGGATCAAAAGGCCATGACTATAATTTTAGTATGTTACGGATGGCAGTTTCTGTAAACTTGATATCATTTATTATCAAACATCGGCTCGTTACATAAGCGCTACTATACAGTATGTATGAGCTGTACAACAGAGAACGTAATGCACTGATTTTCCCAGCAGAACGAGCAGAAGTCTGATACTCAAGTATTGAAATTCATAACACTCAAAGGCATGATTACAGCATGAGGAAAAGACAGTGTATGAAGATCCAAGGGTGGGAATTTCTCAAACATAAATTGATTTATGTGAACCTTTGGTGCGTGGCTGCTAGTGCAAGCTAGAGTTAAGAATGCCTACAAATGACACTAAGACAAGAAATGTGGTAACGGTTTCACATTTGTACCAAAAAGCTTCAAGTCCGCCAATCATTTTTCTTTTTTCCTGCGCAGTCAATGAATGAGCAATACCAGTACTGACCAACAGAGGGAGACTATGAGCAGGGATAGGCCAAATAAGGCCACCAGAGGGCAGTATTTGTCTTAGCCCTTATATATGTAAAGAAATGTTTGCCTGGTAAATCCACACTAATCAAGACTTAAAGGGATAATTCACGCAACAACAACAAAATA
This sequence comes from Gobio gobio, assembly GCF_949357685.1. NCBI lineage: Eukaryota > Metazoa > Chordata > Actinopteri > Cypriniformes > Gobionidae > Gobio > Gobio gobio. The sequence goes on from NC_137110.1 coordinate 13,452,378, forward strand.
CTATGGAAGTCTGTTTGGTTATCGACGTTCTTCTAAATATCTCTTGTGTTCAGCAGAAAAAAGAAATTCATACATTGGAACAACTTGAGAGTAAATGACAGAATTAACATTTTTGGGTGAACTATTCCTTTAACTGGTACTGCAAGGGTTCTCACCAGGGCCGTAACCACCATAGACATTGAGGGGGATCCCCCTCCCCCAATAGAAATGCCCAAATTGTCCCCACCAACATTTGAAATTCTTGCACTGCTCTGCTGCACTTCATTATGCAGGGCTCTGTATGTTGTTGTTAGGATGACAAAAAGGTTTAAAATGTACATTTTAGTCTGGTTTGCCTCAGTGGTCTAACAGCGCTCGTCAATGTCAAAATGACTGAGATGGCCAATCAAATCAAAGTAGGCGGGGTTTACGTTCTCAGTCTTCACACAGACAAGCGCGTCAATATATCGCCTAATGCCGTTGCGGAGATAGACTCTATTCTTTCCAGTTAAATCCATAGACAGCAAAAGAAATGGACACAGTGACCCCCATAGACTTCAACGCAGAAAAGTGATTTAGAAGCACACACTTCCTTATGGCATAGTATTTATTAGGCCTGTCGCGATTGGTCGATATAATCGACTGCGTCGACGCTGTTAATTAGTCGACGTCAATATTTTTAGTCGACTGGGTAAGTTGGGTACGATATGAAATTGTATTAGTGCCGGTACTTTAAAAATGACAGCACTCTAAGAGCAGTATTTCTTAATTTGCGTCAATGTGTGACAGCAGGAGTGAGGACGTGTGTGTGAGCTCTGCTTCCACCGTTCACTAAACAATGGAAGCAGAACAGCAAATATATAAGTGCAGCTCAGGAAAAGGAACGCAACAGAAAAGTGCGGTGCGGCCGGGACGTGCTCTTTCACAGATCGCGACGTCAGTTTCGCGGATTATTGGGTTTGAATGGTAAAACATCTGTAAAAATGCACGTCCTGGCGAGTATTCGGGTAAACGCAGTCGGATATGTCTTTAGTGAACGTATAAAGAAATCGGGTGTTACAATGAATTTGGTCCGTGCAGCTCTTAAAGGGCCGGACCTAATATTCTGTGTGAAGCAGGGCAGGGCAGGGCAGGAAAATGCCGGCCAAGTGAGTTTTTAGGGTTTTTTAACCCTAAAACAATGATAAAACAATGAATAGTAAGTTCTGTCATATTATTCAATTACTTTTACTGTTTTTTGCCATGGTATGGGTTCAGTATCGGTATTGAGGTATTTTAGTCTGGTATCGTATCGAAGTCATCATTTTGGTATCGTGACAACACTATTCTATATAAAAAGTATTTGCTGATGTTCTCTTTTTTTGTTATGTTGGTTTAAAAATTTTTACCTTTTAAATGTTTACTCTTTTAGTTTTACATTTTGTCAAGGGCTTGTTTACATTTATACTTTTTTATAGTACACTACTGAAGGCCAACGTTGCAAGTTAAATTAAATGTTTTCAAGTAAAATTGTTGAAAATGATTGCGATAAATAAGTCGATAGATTAATTGATATAAAAATAGTCGTTACTCGCAGCCCTAGTATTTATTTACTTTAAAATTTAACACCAGTATGCCATTTTAAGTGAATGCATCCTGTCTATACGGGTATATACGGTAATTTCTCTATTGCGTGACAGAGTCGCGTGGTTATGACGCAATCGTTAGCCTATTTTTTACAAAAACGGCTTTTACAGGGCGACAGTGTAAGATACCAGGTAATGCAGCCTTTTATACATTGTCGTGTTCCTTTAGAAATAACCAATGGTCAAATGGAGTCTTTAAACGCCTCAGATGTAAAGTTATTCGCTGTCAAAGTGACGGCAAAATGAATTGGAGTCAATGGAATGCTAACAGCAGGTGATGGCTTGGTTAGCAATGGCTGCCCCTATATGGAAGGTACGCTTTCCAGGTGTAGGATTAGCCCCTTGGTTAAATCACAAAACAAAATGTACACAAAAGTGTCCCTGCTCTTAATATACAATCATTGATTAACATCTTTGATTTTAATAAAGAAGAAAAAAAAACTATATGAGTGCGGATTAGAACCCAGAACCTTTGATATGGTTTACAAAAATTCTACCACCGGACCACTGAGGAAACCAAATTCTATGTATTTATTCACCAATGCGAAGAATCTCAGGACTAATAATATATTTGACGCAAATTCATGCAAATATTGTTTGCAAATCGCCCCAAAAGGATTATTTCCCAACTAGAATAAGACCTAGAATTTCGTTCACTGTTCTGTTTCTTTATGCTTTATAATTAAAAAAAAAAAAATTGGTCCCCCCCAATGTTCAAGACATGGTTACGGCCTTGGTTCTCACACATTTATTATTATTATTTTTAATTAAATTCATTCATGATTACTGGATAAGGATGTATTAGTAGTAGTATTATTAACAACACTTTTTTTTTTCTTTTTTTTTCTTTCTATAGAATGTAATTTTTTAGCCAATTAGCTGAGAACAAGAAAAACGCACACCTGTATTCACTATAGAAATGGCCATCATTTTTACCAACTTCAAGGCTTGAAAATCTCAATTTTTTAATTCCCTGATATGTCCCGGTTTTCTATGACCATGGAAACCTTGTACTGCAAATCACAAATGAATGACCCAAGAAGTCGGGTTTTAGCCTATATTGAATTATGAATTATGCTGTATATTACTCATTAAATAAAAATGTGTTTTCTACCCAATGAATTATTTTTGGGCTGAGAATAACTTTCTGAGATCTGGTATTTTAGAATTCCCATGGTAACCCTGTACTTCAAATCACAGAAGGATAACCCAAAAAGGTCTGTTTTATACATTGAATTATGCATGATTTCTTACTGTAAATAGAATCAAGCCCTCATCCATCCAGGTATAATTATGCAGAAGTGTCATGACTGAATTCAAATGAACATCCAGAAATAGATATGCGCCCTTGTAATGGTAAATAATAGTCTTGGCGCATGTCATATGTTTAAATGGTGCCTACAGGGAAGTGATATGCTGAGATATTAGAACAAAATTAGAATCACTTCCTGAGATGAGCCTAATCCTTGCAGCTGCACACCCAGTTTCCTTTCGCTCCCTTGTGGCTGAAGGCTAATGTATTTAGGGACAGTGTGTTTGTATCTAGGAAAAGGCTCCACTATTAGTCTTCGAACAGTGTTGCTTATTGGTTAAAGAGAAGCACGTGCGCGTCGGTCTCCCTCACATGCGGACAACAGGCTCATGCTACTATAAAGCTGAGGAATTCAGACAGAAGCTAGTTACCAGTCTTCAAAAATCATTCGAGATGGCAGCAACAGGACATGGAGTCTCGGAAGTGACTTTTTTTTATGCTCCTAACGCAAGAGTAAATCAGTATGGCACCAACGAGAACTAACGCAGACACATGATGTAACAACTCAAACGCAAATCTAGAAATAGTTCTTGTGCGTAGTAACAGTACTGTTTTTTTTTTTATTTTTAAGTTACACAAGCTCTCACATACGGTCACTCTGATTGGACTGCGTGAAGTGGCAAATCCTAAGGCAAACCGTAAAAGTAAAATCAGTGAAGATGAGATTAAAGCTTCGGGCTCAGTGTATTTAAGGGGATATCTAGGTCAGTCGGGCAAATTTTGTTCACGACTGGGTATTCCCTCTTCAAGCACAGCTCGGGGAGGAGGGGTAACGCTGAAGATGAACCGGAGATGATATGACAGATTGGGGGCAGTGAAGCTTCTCTTGTTGGAGCTGGTTTCTCTCTAGGCTATTGAATATTTAGATCGGGAGGAGGGTTCTGTACTTCACCAGAGAGCATGGGGTATGGATTTACAAATGTACACTGGGAAATACTCTGTACTTTGAATAATATATATCTGACATAAACCAGACTGTTTTTGGGTGAATCTCACAACAAAATGTCCGGATTATGCCAAAGCCAAGAGGAAAAAAAATATAAAAATATATTTTTTGCATTAGAAAATTAAATATTTAGATCGGGTGGAGGGATCTGAACCTCACCAGAGAGAGTGCGGTATGGATTTATAAATGTACGCTTGGAAATATGCTGTTCATCATATTTGAAGTACAAAAGAAAAAACTGGGGGGAGCTCCCTAAAATGTGTCCGGGTCATCCCAAAAACCAAAAGAAAAAAATATGAAAATATATTTTGCATAAGACAATGAGACCTATTTTGAGGATTTATGTATTATGATGTTATCATCACATTTTCACGACAAATTCTCATCAAAATATGACATGGACACATTGTTTGATTCACCCTTTTGAGGTCAGCAACACGTTGGTCACTTTTGTACTATCTGGTTATTTTAGTAAGTATTAATATTCATATAATCAGTTAACAGAGTATATATTATAGGATGTAAATATGTAATTGATGGATGCTTGCAATGACATGGAGGGAGCTCATGGGAATACCCTAAAGCCAGTGTGTGTAGAATGAAGAAAAAATTAGAACACTCCCCAAACTAATATTAATATGAATGGCTCAGACTGACTATCGGTTCATTATTTGTTTGCGTATTGGTTGTATAAGCTTTCGCCATTCTAGTCTCCCTGCCTGGTCATGTCCTCGGCTGTACAAAAAAGAATCTACCCAAAATGTATATACAAGTAAAACTACATTTTACCACAGGTTTCTTACAATTAGTTGGTATATTGGTTTTCTGCATCTCATATATGTATACAGCTTGGCTATGTTGTTACTTAGATGTATATCGCTTATTCTACAAACGAAAGGCATTACAAGTTCAAGTACAGTATATCTCTATTTACAACAGCTCAAAGGTAGCTGGCCATGTTAGACAGTCTTTGAGTGACCGTTTGGTTCTATTATATGTACAGTCCAGTTCTTGAGGGAGGGACTTGTCTTAGAACAGTCCTCAAATGAGAGATTATTTACTCCTGAATAACAACTCTTCTAGCCAACCAGTGCAGAGAGTAACAAACGTGTTTAATCTTGCTCTAAATAAAGTTCACATGAGAATAAGAAGGCCAAAAAGGACAACTTAATATTAATTCTGAGGTAAAATTAATAATAATAACAAGAAGATTTTATATAATGCAGCTCTGTTGCATTCAATTTACCCTAGAAAAGCTTTTTTTTTGTCTCTTTCACAGAGAGGACAGGACATTTTGGGAAGAACAGAATGGAATGGGGGAAATCACCTGAGCCAGACTCAACTCGTATCATCCACAACCCACTAGGCTTCAGCTTCGAACTCTTCTAGGCTCAAAATATACATTTGAAAATGAAATGAAAAGCACTTCCTTGCTGGAGCATCATGCCCCGGTTTGCCCTCACCAGCACAGGTAGCTACTCCGCGCCACGGGCTACATGGTTCCAGGTTTCTCGCCCGAGTTGGCGGAGGAAGCTGCAGCATTGCTTGCGTTGTTTGGAAAGATCTTCTCTGTGGGGGTCACGGCAGGGCTTCCCACCCCAGAGGAGCTGGAGCTGCTGGAGCGGTGCTGTGTGGGCGGAGGTCGCACGGGTCTCATAGGTGGAGGTCTGAGCTGGGCTCCGGCCAATCTGGCGGACAGCGCCGGTTTAAAGGTCGTCATCATCTCGGAGGTGGAGCTGCTGCTGCGCCTCAGGGCCGCGTCCGGGTCTCGGATCATGATGGTGTGTAAAGGGCTCGCTGGCTCCGAGCTCACAGGGTTCTTGAGCGGTTCTAACGTATCCAGAACAACGTCGGGAGCTTGTTTGGCTGTGTTCTGCCGTTCCAATTCACGGAGCTCATGAAGTGCAGTGTTCATTGTCTTCTCAATGTCCTGTAACAAAAAGATTGCTTTTGCTTAGTCATAGCTTTTGTCTTTTGATGAAAATATTCTTTAAAAAAAGAAATGAATGACCACATTTGGAGAATTTCACTAAAAAATGGTATCTAATTTTAAAATTAAATTTAAAATTAAACCAAATGTTCAAGTATTTTCTTCCCAAAGTAGTTTTTGTCAACAGTATGTTTTAATAAGAACTTTTGACAAAATATTGACTGTATTGTTGTCATTTTTCAACTAATTTACCCACTGAAAATGAAATTTAAAAAATATAGCTGCAAGCAGCAATTAACGGGGTTCAAGCACTTTAAGCACTTGATTAGATGTTTTATTTAGCAAGCGTGTAACCACTTTGATCATCATCATTTACAGCGAATACAGGCAATTTACCAATAGGAAATATATGTTTTTTAAAGCTTTTTAACACCACCTATGGTCCGATCTCCATAAAAATGAGCATGCTTGTTTACAATCATATGTCGCATGTGCTCACCTAGTTTCATGAAGTTCTGAGTTTTCGTTTAAAATGTATAAGCTTTTGAGTATATTTGACCACACCCATTTTCTAAATGATTATAGACCTATGCCCCGTTTCCACCGAAATTACCCGGAACAATTTGTACCAGGAACTTTTTTTTACAGGAACTTTTTTTCCCCCAGACCTGCTACTGTCTGCGTTTCCACTGCGGTCTAAAGTACTGTGAAGATTAGGCAAATTAGTCCAGAGATGTGGGACTGCGCGCGGCTGCTCCTCCCAGTCAGCGACGGACAGGAAACATTTTTGTGCGATACTGTCTGCAACAATAACAAGTATGGAGGAGATTCAAGCAGCACTGCTTTTGCTGGTTATGTATTGGTTTACTAAATAGGTAATTAACAAAACGGCGATAAAGAGACGAGCACTGATACTAAAGCGTATTCTGAAAGCTAGTAAACTAGATTTAAAATAAGACAACGTATGTTATTATCAGCTATTACGGACATTGACCGTGAGATTGCTGAGACAACGCACGCCATCGGACAGAAAGAGCAAGACTGATATTACTGAACGCAGAACGAACCTCGCAAAAGACTTTTAAAAATGCCGGTTGAAATAAAATGCTGCGTGAGTTCAACCAATCAGCATGTTCAGCGCCCAAAAGTTCCACCCCCTAAAGTTCCTGAACTTTGAAAAAGTACTACCCCGGGAGCAGGGCCGTTCATAGGAGGAAATATTTACCCGGAACTTCATTTAGACCCTGGTTCCTGCGGTCGAAACACACAGAGTACCACCCCAAAGTTCCTAGTTCCTGGGCAAAGTTCCTGCAGGAAACGCGGCTCTAGAGAATCCTGAGAATTGTGCTCCTGTGGTTTTAAAAAAGGACTATTCCGTTCACAAGTTATAGCCATTTTAGTAAAAGTGGCTACTCCCTTTTCTAGCATTTAAGCATCTAAACATTTTTTTTTGAGAATTATTGACAATCTTTGAAAATTTGATTGGAACTGATTGCTAACTGTCGTAAGCGCGTTCACGAGAGACTGACGTTCCAGAGTATGACGTAGGACGCTCCGGTGAGAATGTGCTAGTTCTCGCGAGAACCAAGTTTTGTTTTTCTCTATCCTCTGCGCTTCCGAGTTCGTCACTGGAACTTACGCTACGCCTGCGTCCCACGTCATAAGCTGAAACGTCAGTCTCTCGTGAATGCGCATACGACAGTTAAAGGAAGTTAGAGATTACAGTTTGTAAAGTTTTAAACATGGATATTTTTCTTACACAAACGCATCGCTTCACTTCAGAAGGCCTTTATGAACCCCCCAGAGTCGTGTGGAGCAGTTATATGATAAACAGAAATTCACTGCCATTATAAAGCTTGGAAGAGTCAGGACATTTAAAAATATAAATCTGATTGTATTCATCTGAAAGAAGAACGTCATATACACCTAGGATGGTTTGAGGGTGAGTAAATCATGGGCTGATTTTCTTTTTTTGGATGAACTATCCCTTTAAATGACACGTACTTAATTAACTGCATTAAATTGTCAAGTTTTTCTAAGTCAAGCATTAGGGATTTGTTTAAATCCTCTAGCACCACTAATAAGAACCACGCAGTGAGAAAATGATCGATAAATCCAATTTGTGTTTTTTTCTGCACAGAAAGTATTTATGGAGCTATATGGCCTAAGAAATCTCTTATCTTTCCTGGGGATTCATCTTACTTTCTTCCGGAGCGGCCGAGTATATCACGGCCGCAGATTATGCTTGATATACACACAGTGTCGTTGCCGTCCTGATAGACTATAAACTCACTGCTTTCCATTCCTCTTTCAAGATCGACCATCTCCGTTCTGTCTTGCAGCTGAGCATGCCATAAAAGTTTAATGCTCAGAAGATAAAAGGCTCATGAAGACACATGCTCATGCACAAAAAAGTACCTTGCAAAGTCTTATTACCAAGCAGATGTCATCAATAACCCCACACACACAGCCCTAAACACATTTACACACATCCCCCAAATTGAACATCAAGCAATTATTTAGATCATGTATTCTGTGCTTATAATGCATTATCAATTTACAAAACACAACACATTTCTCTCCAACAATATCCATCATGCCTTCATTTTGATGTCTGTATTCACTCGAGCCATTTTCTTTTCATTAGGTGAGCGTAGAAACAAAGGGGCCGTTACAAAAGATCATTAACTGTTCCGTGTGCCACAAACTTCATTATTTAACCGTGTGCAAATGAAAAAGCTGGATCAGTACCAGCCTATCCCGTTCATGCTGATATCTGCCTTTAGTGCCAGCTCTTTGTTTCTGATGGACTAAATCTAGCCAGCTTCTTCAGACACAGAATTCTAGGTTAATTGCAAGGCTCAAGAAAAAAACAAAAAGCTTTCATGACTACAACTTAAAAGTCCTTTTAAATCCTTTTGAGCTTTGATTTATAAGGGCAATAGAGATTTATGTTTAAAAATGATCTTTTCTTATCTAAATAAGGGTAATTTATATAAGACTGTACAGAAAATCAATCTAAATAATTAAAAAACTTTTGTGAATAAATAGTGGTCTTGTTATTATTTTCCTCTGGCTCTCTCTCTCTCTCTCTCTCTCTCTCTCTCTCCCTCTCTCTCTCCTCTCTCCTCTCTCCTCTCTCTCTCTCTCTCTATATATATATATATATACATATACAGAGAGAGAGAGTTGTGTGTGTGTATATATATATATATATAGTTATAATATATATTATAGTTATTACAGTAACTACATGTAATGTGTAAAAAGCATATTAAAATAAACATATTGAATACATATTGAAATAACATAGCTCTAATAGAATAAAATAAAAATATAATATAAGAAATATAATAAAATATATATTTTTTTAAACTTTTTTTTATTTCAGATAGATTTGCAATATTTTCCATTTTCATTTACTGTAATTTTATGACCTTTAAAAAACTACAACTGAATTAAAATGAATAAAAACGAGATTATATATATATATTATATTACTAAAACTTTAACTGAAATTAAAATGAACACAGAAAAGATATAATCAAATTCAAAATATTAATAAAAACTATAATAGTCATCTCAACGATCCTAAAATAACACAGTCTTGCCCTAAAATACTGTGAATTTGAGAAACTAAAAATGTGCACTCGCTCACCTCTGCTAAAGCCTCGGCCTCCAAGGACTTGTGGTCCCCAAGGCTGCTGTGTCTTGTTGCTCCTGGAACAGGCCTGAGTGGGTGACCTTCAGGATAGATCTTCCTCTCAGGGTAGTTAATGCTTCCTGCACTGCCAAAGGTTCCCAAACGTCTCTTCTCAGGACTCTCAATGTGGCTCCTAGTGACCGCCACTTTGTGGGGACTGCTGGGGCAGGCGGCGGCCCTTGGTGGGGTGTCTCGGGGAGGACTGTGAGAGTCAGTGCCACTGCGGCGTCGAGGAATGGCAGACCCATCCGATCGCAACCTAACCCTGCAGAAATACACAAAGAGATTGCAACAAGCTTAAAAATATAGACAGTCACGCTGTTTTAGCTCAAAGCTGACTGCAAATACTATACAGAGTCTTAAGATTTTTGTTAAATATTTGTGTCACAAACAAGCCTTAAGAGATGAGTAAGTAAGCTGCAAGCAGAAATGGGATAAGATTAAGCACTTTAATTCAGATCATTATTCCTGAGGATGAATATATGTGGAATAAATACAAGCAGAATTCTGCATAATCAGCGACTGACCGGCCCATGACCCCGCTAAAGTTGTAATCATGCGATGGTTCACATGGGGACTGCAGATCGTTTTTGGATGAGGTTTTATCGTCCAGTAAAGGTCCACTGCTGGCCTCGCTGTCAGCCTTCTGACTCAGACTATCAGAGAAGGCATCATCCCTAAAGAGAAAGAGACAAAAATCTGTCCGGTTACTCTGCAGACTACTGATGATCTGTGAAGGATTCCAAGCAGTGCAAATAGACCTAAATAATTACAATAAATAAAAAATCTTTTATCACATCAATGATATGAAAACAAAACCACCGACAAAATGTTGGATTATGTAAGTGAAGTTATTTCAAAATGTAGGAAAACATGCTAGTTTATCTTGCAGTCAAAATAGTAATATTGTAAAATATTATTAACATTTAAATTAACAGTTTTCTATTTAAATATATTTTTAAATGAATGTATTCCTGTGAGGCAACGCTGAATTTTCAGCATAATTTCTCCAGTCTTCAGTGTCACATGAAGACTGTCAACTTTTGAACGGTAGAGTACATAATAATGTTCACCAGCTAAACTTGTCACACACACAAAAAATGCTGGCAATGAAACAAGCCTCTGGTCTCATATTTTTCAGTCCCAGCAGCCCCTACATCACTCTCACTTCATGTCTCATTCAGCCCACAGCAAGCAAACATCCACTGATCACAGTTTCACAGCATGTTCTCGGGCTGCTTTTACAGTTCTCTTGGGAGACGACAGCAGAAGGTGTTTGCTAATCTGAAGCTGTTGAATGTGGAATTCATGGAAGAAAAAAAAAAGTATCAGAAAAAGTTACAGTCCAAATGTTTCATTATGCAATCTTTCAGCAGTCCTGTTCACTGGTTGCCTTTTAAACACACTATACGGACTGAATAAACCATTGCCATTACCAGGAAGCTGATCCACTCTAACAATGTCCATTCTTCTGGTATGGCTTTTCACTAGATGTTTGAACATGAATTCAGCGATTTGCTCCCATTCAAACACAAGAGCATGGCCTAGCTCGCAGTTTGCAAAACAATTAGTCTGAAACTTTAAAGGAACACTCCACCGTTTTTAGAAATAGGGCTTATTCAACATCTTTCCTACATTTAGATATGTGGGCAAATGCATTTTTGTCTCAGTGCATGCATTGTTTTAGTTTGGCAGGGTCGCCGCTAGCTTAGCTTAGCATAATGAATGGAAACCTGCCTGCTAGCATGTCCCGAGTAAAAGTGATACAAATAAATAAATAAAAAATACCCACCTAATTACTTCTTGTGGCCTGCATATTCACAACGAATACAAATAGCGATGCAGATTAAGACTAGGCGATTATAGGCAAATATTAACTTGGGACTATATTAGGGTGAAGCACAGGCGAAAAACTGCTACTTGGGCGCAGAGATATCACGGAGCCTAGTCTTAATCTGCATCGCTATTTGTACTCGTTGTGAATATGCAAGCCACAAGAAGTAATTAGGTGGGGGGGGGGGGGGGGGTTTGGGATCCGTTTTACTCGGGACATGCTAGCTGGCAACATAGGATTCCATTCATTATGCTAAGCTAAGCTAGCGGCGACCCTGCCAAACTAAAACAATGCATGCACTGAGACAAAAATGCATTTGCCCACATATATAAATGTAGGAAAGACGTTGAATAAGCCCTATTTCTAAAAATGGTGGAGTGTTCCTTTAAGTCACTAGATTACTGAAAATAAACAGTATATGGTTATGTTGTATTTAAAGCATTTGGAGGTTGAATTTACAGCAGAAATAACTATTATGATAAACGATTTTGGTCATTCCGCCCACCCCTACTGTAGTGTAACCTTCAACCGGTTATCCCCATCCTCTTTTCATTTTATCAACCTCAATTTTCCTTATTTGCTGCTGTCAAATCTCGCAAGATTAGGAATGGGACTTGGACTGACCCTTTTAATAAACTCATTCATCAAACTGTCATCAGTTAAACCATACAAAGAGATAATGAGCATGTCATCATTTTAGTAATTACTGAAACAGCGGTAGGACAGTTAATATCAGCCGCTGATATAAATATGATCAACTCAAGGACACTGCAATCAACTTTTTTTTAACTTTCATGCAGGGCTCCAGACTGCGACTAAAACGGCGTGTAACATTTTTGCTGAGATCGCCATTGGCGGCCAAATAAATGTATATGTTATGATTAAAAATTGCGTGCCTTTTTTACCGGCATGTTCTGTGATGAGTAGCTCATCACATCTTTGTTGTGTTGACGTGCTAACGGAAAATATCAGGCTTTTTCAAAGCCCTCATCTCTATCGAGCAACAACACTGACAGCTGTGCCTGCATGAGAGAGATAGACAATGATTCTAGACACGTCAATGAATGAACATCCAAGTAGCTACTATAAAAGTGCGGGAAAGTGTCTATTTCGTGCACACAACGTGGTTAACCACAACAGATCAACATGTCAGCTGTGTGGATGCGAACTAATCGGTAACATTTCTTGCTTTTAATAGATGCTGATATGGATTCTTAAGCCGGGCGCACACTATGCGATTTAGGTCACGATTTGGCCGTCTGAGACAAATTTAGCAAATTCCTAAAAGATTCCTCTGATCCTAGGCTAAAATCTTTGATCGTTAGTTTGACATGTTCACCAGCAGCCGATTAATGACCGGTGCGATCAAATTTGATCTCAGGTGAAATTCTGGCAGTGTCAGAAGATTTGGCGCACAATCCTGCGGTGTGACTTCTCCTACGACGACCGTCAAATTATGTTTTTCAAGACAACCTATGATCAAAATGAGCGCTTGAGATTCTTTGTAGCCACCATTTCAATCCTGCGTGTAATGCAGCTCACTGTCACCGAATGCGCCATTGATTGATGATATAAAACTCTGGACAAAGTTTTTGCAAACTCTGGACAAAACTCTGGAAAACGTCTCGGTTACGACTGTAACCTTAGTTCCCTGAATAGGGAACGAGACGCTGCGTCACCGCTTTGGGAACGCCCCTGCGTGATTGCGTCGTGAAGCACGTATGTCATCAGTCCAATAGAGAGACGGAACGTCATAGGCGGGTGACGTCATAGACCCGGAAGCTATAAAGCACACCGGCAAACACACGCCGTTAGCTTCTGAAGAAGGCCTGAAACAAGGCGCTTGCGGGCATGCGAGGAGTATGGCCGGGTGACGCAGCGTCTCGTTCCCTATTCAGGGAACTAAGGTTACAGTCGTAACCGAGACGTTCCCCTTCAAGGGAACTCGAGCTGCGTCACCGCTTTGGGAACGAGAATACCCACGTCCCCATGCGAGTCTGGATGCCCGCCTGTGCAAGCTACGAGGCGAGTACCCGAGACCCCGGAGTAGAATTAACGTCTAGCTCATAGAACCTGACAAAAGTATGCGGCGAGGACCACCCCGCCGCATCACACACTTCCTGCAGGGAGGCCCCTGCCAAGAGAGCTTGGGAAGCAGCCATACTCCTAGTGGAGTGGGACCGAACAGCCAAAGGAGAAGGCTGTCCGGCCGCCCCATAAGCCAGTGAGATAGCCTCGACTACCCACTTGCTCATCCTCTGCTTTGACACCGGACCCCCACGGGATGGAGGTCCGTAGCAAACAAACAACTGATCAGTTTTTCTCCACAGGGCAGCTCTGTGGATATAGGCGTCTAAGGCGCGAACTGGACAAAGCAGATTTAACTTTTCCTGGTCTGACGTCACAAAGGGAGGAGGACAGAAGGCCTGGAGCACAATAGGTCTCACAGGATTAGTGAGGACCTTAGGAATATACCCGGGCCTCGGAGAGAGAAAGGCCTTAGCCATACCCGGGGCAAACTCCAAGCACGAGGGTGCGACAGAGAGGGCTTGCAAGTCCCCAATTCTTTTAAGAGAAGAAATAGCAAGAAGAAAAATAGTTTTGAAAGTGAGAAATTTCTCAGGAACTTCCTCGAGCGGCTCGAAGGGAGCCTCGGAAAGGCCTCGAAGGACGATGGATAAGTCCCAGGCCGGCACCCTGGTGCGTGTCACAGGTCTCAGCCTCAAGGTTCCACGGAGGAAACGAGTTACTAGAGGGTGTCGCCCTAATGAAACACCACTCAAAGGAGTGTGGTAAGCAGCTATGGCCGCCACGTACACCTTTAGTGTGGAGGGGGCTAACCCAGCAGAGAATCTCTCCTGCAGGAACTCCAGCACCACGCTCGCAGGGCAGTTAACTGGATCCCGCAGGCGATCTCGACACCATAAGGTGAAGAGTCTCCACTTCAGGTAGTAAAGTTTCCTCGTAGAAGGAGCTCTGGAGTGTAGAATGGTCTCAACAACCTCAGTTGAGAGACCGGAACTTATGAGCTGGGTCCCCTCAGAGGCCAAGCCCACAGTTTCCACAACTCCGGGCGGGGGTGAACAAAAACTCCGCCCGCCTGAGAGAGAAGGTCCCTCCGGAACGGAATCTCCAGGGGAGAGCCGTCGAGGAGAGACACCAGATCCGAGAACCATACCCGGCCCGGCCAGAACGGGGCTACTAGAAGGAGACGGGCCCCGTCCCGGCGCACTCTCTCTAGAACTCCCGGAAGCAGAGCGATCGGGGGGAAAGCGTACAGGGGCAGCCTCGGCCACTCCTGTACCATCGCATCCAGTCCGAGAGGAGCTGGAGGCGACAGGGAGAACCACAGATGACAATGAGAGTTCTCGTGAGTGGCGAACAGGTCCACTTGGGCCCTGCCAAACTTCTCCCAAAGGAGCTCCACCACATCGGTGTGGAGTCTCCACTCCCCGGGCCTTGGCCCCTGCCTCGACAGGATGTCTGCTTCCACGTTCAACCGCCCAGGAATGTACATAGCCCTGACTGACAGCAATTTTCCCTGAGCCCAGAGGAGGATAAGGCGCGCCAGCTTGTATAAGCGACGAGACCTCAAACCCCCCTGATGGTTGATGTAGGAGACCACCGATGTGCTGTCTGTGCGTACAAGCACATGATGGCCCCTGAGATGCGGCAGGAAGTGCTTCAGAGCCTGAAACACCGCCAACATTTCCAGGCAATTTATATGCCATGAACGCTGGTGCTCCTGCCACAGACCCTGGGCCGAGCGACCACTCATGGTCGCCCCCCAGCCCGTCAGGGAGGCATCCGTGGTCAGAGAAGTACGCTGACACGGTGCCCCCAGCGACGGGCCCTGGGTCAGGAACCTGGGGTCCTTCCACATAACCAAGGTGCGGAGACACCGCCGCGTTGCCTTGATTACGCGAAAAGGGGTTCCCCCTCGGGGAAAAACCCCTGGTCTTGAGCCACCACTGTAGCGGCCTCATGAACAGCAGGCCCGAAGGAATAACATTGGACGCGGCTGCCATCAGACCCAACAGTCTCTGAAACTGCTTTACAGTGAGCGGCTGGTCTAGCTTCACCCCTTTCACGGCTGAGAGGATTGACCCCACGCGAGGCTCCGACAGACGAGCCTGCATAGCGACCGAATCCCAACTCACCCCGAGATAAGTGATCTTCTGCACAGGAGAGAGAACACTCTTCTTGGAGTTGAGCCTCAGCCCCAACCTCCTCATATGCGCGAGAACAACATCTCGATGCTGAACCGCGAGACGCGCTGACTGTGCTAGTATCAGCCAGTCGTCGATGTAATTGAGGATGCGGATCCCCTGCAAACGCAAGGGGACCAGAGCAGCGTCCACACACTTCGTGAACGTGCGGGGTGAAAGGGCTAAACCGAAAGGAAGCACCCGATATTGGTACGCTTCTCCCCTGAAAGCGAACCTCAGGAACTTCCTGTGCTGCGGAAGGATGGAGACATGGAAATACGCATCTTTGAGATCTATCGTGACAAACCAGTCCTCGGACCTGATCTGAGACACGATCTGTTTGAGTGTCAGCATCCTGAACTTGAGCTTTGCCACGGCTCGGTTCAGGACGCGAAGATCCAAGATGGGGCGCAGCCCACCATCCTTCTTTGGCACTATGAAGTACCGGCTGTAAAAGCCTGACTCCCTGTCCGGGGGGGGAACCCTCTCTATAGCCCCCTTTTGCAGCAGAGTCTGTACTTCTTGAGTCATCACCAGAGCCTGCACCGGGTCCACCACAGTGGAGAGGACCCCGTTGAAGCTGGGGGGACGGCATCTGAACTGAATCGCGTACCCCAACTTTACACATCGCAGGACCCAACGAGATATGTGAGGCAGATTTTCCCACTCTGACACAAAATCTACTAAGGGAACCAGCCTCTCGAGGCTGGTCTCTGATGTACTCTGCACCGCGAGTGCAGCGCCCTGAAGCGGCGAACCGGCAGGGAACGACTGACTCGACGGCATAATTTCCCTCCGAAGAGGGTGCGGGCCATGCTCGAATGACCCGCGGGGCCCCTCCGCGCCCCGGCACTCGGGCGGGGTTGGCGGACTGACCCCGTGAGGGTACCGCGGACGCACGGGTACCGTGTACAGCGGTAAGCACCGTGCGTCCGCGGAGGGGACCACCCTCACTGTCCTGGGCCCAGAGGCGTCAGGACTTCTTTGACGCAGCCTTCCTCGCCACAATGACTGTCCTCAGATCAGCCCTGGGGTTAGAAGGCTGCGCCTGTGAGCGCCGCGCACCCGACGACCCTTTCTGCGGGGGTGTACGAGTGGCGACACTCACTCTTTGCTGCGCCCTGTGTGAGGAGCTCGTACTCGGCATCTGCTGCTCCCGCCCAGCAGCAGACGAGACCTGGGGCTTACGGGGAAGGAACTGCTTGAGCGCCGCTGCCTGCTTTTTCGCCTCCAGGAACCTGTCGGTAACCGTGGTGACAGCGTCACCGAACAGGCCCTCCGGAGACAGCGGCGCATCGAGCAAAAAACTCTTGTCCCTTTCCTTAATGTCCGTAAGATTAAGCCACAAATGTCTCTCCGTGGCCACTAGGGCTGCCATAGAACGGCCGACGCATCGGGCCGTCTCCTTGGTGGCACGGAGAGCGAGATCGGCAGTCGATCGAAGTTCATTAATAGTATCGACTCCGATCTCGTGGCTTTCCCCCAGGTCCCTTAGCAGATCAGCCTGATATGCCTGCACAATAGACATAGTGTGCAGACACGCGGCGGCTTGACCTGCTGCCGAATATGCTTTGCCCACAAACGATGATGTCACTTTCAGAGGTTTTGTGGGCAAAGTCGGAGCCTTTACGGTTGACGCAGACTCGGGTGACAGATGGCTCGCAAGCGTCTGTTCAACCCGAGGCAGCTGACCGTAACCGTGTCTCTTACACCCCGTGATATTACTATAAACAGACGTTTGCGGGGTGAAAATGCGTGCAGACACGGGCCGCTTCCAGGACCTCGACACCTCGGTGTGGAGGTCCGGGAAAAACGGCAGACTCCTTCGAGGAGGCTGAACAGAGTGCGCGGGGAGAAAGCGCTCGTCGAGTCTGCTTTTTACGGCAGCTCGCTCATGATGTTCGTGTGGCCAGTCAATGTGTAGTCTGGCCACCGCTCTGCTCAGCACCTCCATAAGCTCCTCACTTGCAGGGGAATGAAGTGACGAGTCTCCACCCCCTGCATCGATGCTACAGACATCAACCTCCTCGGAGGAAGATAGCTGCAGTATCGCGGCCGCTCCCCGGGCGGGAGAAGCCGCAGAGCGGGCTCCCGATCCCAGAGAGGCAGCGCTGGATCTGGCGGGTGAAGGAAGAGATAGGGCGGGGCCCGTCTCCATCCCCTCCGTCAGATCCTTTTGCGAACCCCACGACATGAGTCGCCGCTGAGCCTCAGCAGCAGCGGGACCCGTGCCGTGGGGAGCGCTAACCGGGACGCCCTCCTCGAAGAGCGCCCGGCGGGATCGCAGCACACGAAGAGGCAGAGCCTCACAATGCTCGCAGCCGGCACCCTCGAGTGCCGACTGCGCGTGCTGCTCTCCCAAACAAACAACGCACATCAAGTGTGTATCCCCGCTCGTGATGTAACGTGAGCAGGGAGGAACACACTGTCTGTAACGCTGTTCGCTCGTCATACTTTTTTCTCTTGTATCAATGTGGTGAATAGTGCAAACGTAACAAAACAGTCTGAACTCAGACACAACACAAAGACACTTGGACAGAATAACACAGAGCGCTTGTTGAAGGCAACAGAAGCTAACGGCGTGTGTTTGCCGGTGTGCTTTATAGCTTCCGGGTCTATGACGTCACCCGCCTATGACGTTCCGTCTCTCTATTGGACTGATGACATACGTGCTTCACGACGCAATCACGCAGGGGCGTTCCCAAAGCGGTGACGCAGCTCGAGTTCCCTTGAAGGGGAACTCTGGAAGTTTTCGTGCGCGTGTTCGTTTTTAGCACGCCTTCTGACATTAATGACAACTTAGATCTTACAGTTGGGATTATGTTCGTACAGTCTGACAAGGAACAATCATAAAGGACTATTATAAATCGCACAGTGTGCAATTTATTCTCAATATATTTTAATCTTTGATGTTTTCTGTTACAGCCTGAACTTCATGTTATTTGTAGCGCAGAATCCATAATCGCAGGAAGATTTGTACTTAACTGTCACCTTTATTATGACACTTTTAACTTGTTTGTTAATTTTAGTAAACTATTAACAAACTTTAAACTTTGTGGCGCTCTTTAATGTGGCCAGACGGATTGCTTAATCAGCATTTTCGACCTTGGAAAGAGCTTGTATAAACTGTGTTTAAGAACAATCATGTCACGTAACGTCTAATTTACCTCAGAAAAGCTATTCAATGCTCATAAACTTGTTAGTCAGCTAGAAAAATAACTATAGAGAGACATTTTGCTAAATATATGCACTATATCACAATCCTTATATTTTTACTTAAACTGTTGTCTTCATGAGAAATAATGGAAGGAGCTAAAAATGAAATTCAACACCGGCCATATAATTGCACGTGAAAAATTAAAACGCGTTTATTCTGTTGTGGCACTTTAAAAAATGATTTTCAATTAAGGAGCCTTATAAGTTTTTTGTCTGGAGCCCTGTTCATGTCATCTCAAGACCTTATAAGATCATCTTTCTTTCAGCTCACTTTAAAGGTGTCATGAACTGGCTTTTGTCATTTTTTGTACTGTTGTCTGAGGTCAACTTATGACGTTTGCGTGGTATTTACATTCAAAAACATCATAATTAATAAGTAATAGGCTATTTTCTGCCATGGTTTTGAGGGTCTCTGAAAAACGGTCGGTTTTGATGGGCGTGCCGCACTGAAGACTTGGAAGTAAACGCCCACGGCTAGGATTGGATAATATTTGCATATTTAATGAGCTTCAGCTCCCCTCAGTACATGTGGGGATTGCTTTGAAAGGGTCTGGGGAAACGCTCAGAGGACTCGCGAAATGCCTTTATCAAACAAACACAATGATTCATCTATCATCCACCCGCGATTGATTGGAATTATATTTTTTTATTACTTGGCCCGCCCGATCGGTGAATAACCGCGACCCGTACACATACGCGCACACAAGAAAGGAATGTTATTTCACTATTTAAGATAGCCCATCGGCAGGCTGGTGATACGTTTTGGTAGCCCATCTGAAAAACACATAGCCCCGGGACGTTGGCCTTTGTGAGCACTGGCGTTACTAGTTCGAGTCTGATCACGAATGAACCAATAACACCTTCTCTAGCCAGTGACAGCGTGCAAGGTATGTAATCAATATATATCAAACGATCTGTAACAATGCAATACTAACACATATCCAGTCTTGACCTGTATCTTGTTTACAATCGATTCTGCGGTGAAATGAAGCGAACAAACGCACAATGTCTTACACACATGAACTGCTCGGTAGCGGGACCCGTTTAGCTCCACGAGTCGGTGGGCGGGCTTGAGGCAGTGCTTCTGCATTCTATGACATCAGTGGTCGACATATTCTGAGATCTCTCGTTTTCTGGGCCTGATGTCAATAAAAGCTTTTTTTTGACTAACAAGGAAGTTTTCAGCTCCGAAACTTACAGGATATTCTTATATCACGATTAACTTTTATATATCAAAGGCTCAAGGGAAAGTTGATTTCTCAATTCATCACTCCTTTAACCGTAGTCCCACTAAACACAACAGGCTTTGGCATAAATGCATGCCTAGCACATTAGGGCGTTGCTAATGCTTAGTACTTCAGAAACACAATTAGGCTTATATAGTGTAAAGGCCCCCGCCAAAGACTTAAGAGCATTCTTTAACTGCCACTCAGTGCTGTTAAATTTTAATTAAAGTGTAAAGTGTTAATGGCTGGAACTATTTGATTCTCACTTGAGCTATTAAGGTATGAACTCAGGCCAGATGGCCTGGTTGATTAGTCATATATTACCCAGAAGGCAACACTTTCACAAGGCAACATGCACTGAACTGTCCTGTAACTAGTGCCAGGACTTCTGTGCATAATAGTAGGAACTACATGTTTTTATTTTTCTGATGAAAATGTGGTTGTGCTGCTAAGTGTTTTCTAAGGTGTTCTGTTTTTAGCATGTTGCTATGTGGTTACTAGGGTGTTCTGGGTGGTTGCTAGGTGGTTACTTAAGACTAGAATACACAACTTTTGCTCAGATTTCTGCCCCAAATTTTTGTAGTCTGGATAAATCAACAACATTCTAGACCCTAAATATGGCTCAGGTTCCTATAGAATATTTTCCACCAATTTTATCACTTTTGATGCAAACATCACATGCAAGTCTTAAATAAAAGTTTTTAAAAAAGCTACAGTTTGGTACCACTCATGTCCATAGCAACAAAACAAAAAAAACAGCGTGGGACGAACTATGCACAAAATAATAAAATAACTAGCATAAAATTCTATTAAAAAAATTATTATTTAGTATTGATACTTACAGGTCTTGTACTACTATATACTGGTGGGGTATGAGGCCGTCAACCCCGTTGTGTCTTCCCTCCCACCAGTCCTCAGATGCACGATGATACAGCAAAAGGGATGCGCCTTTTTTGAAGGACAGCTCTCGGGGAGTCCGACCCATGTAGTCAAACTTCGCAATGGCTTCAATCTGCTCCACCTCTGTGTGTGTATGAGAGAGAGGAACAGTGAAACTAGGGCTCATTAACATGTTTGCACAGAGAATTATGTCAACAAATTTTCAGAGAGCTTCAAAGCACTGCAACAGACTCAAATCTGTTATGCTCCCAGCTGGTTCTCAGCAAAACAGACACACACACACACACACACACACACACACACACACACACACACACACACACACACACACACACACACACACACACACACACACACACACACACACACACACACACACACACACACACACACACACACACACACACACACACACACACAACTGAATGTCAGAATGGGAAAGAAAGGTGATTTAAGCTATTTTGAGCGTGGCATGGTTGTTGGTGCCAGACGGGCCGGTCTGAGTATTTCACAATCTGCTCAGTTACTGGGATTTTCACGCACAACCATTTCTAGGGTTTACAAAGAATGGTGTGAAAAGGGAAAAACATCCAGTATGCGGCAGTCCTGTGGGCGGAAATGCCTTGTTGATGCTAGAGGTCAGAGGAGAATGGGCCGACTGATTCAAGCTGATAGAAGAGCAACTTTGACTGAAATAACCACTCGTTACAACCGAGGTATGCAGCAAAGCATTTGTGAAGCCACAATACGCACAACCTTGAGGCGGATGGGCTTCAACAGCAGAAGACCCCACCGGGTACCACTCATCTCCACTACAAATAGGAAAAAGAGGCTACAATTTGCACAAGCTCACCAAAATTGGACAGTTGAAGACTGGAAAAATGTTGCCTGGTCTGATGAGTCTCAATTTCTGTTGAGACATTCAGATGGTAGAGTCAGAATTTGACGTAAACAGAATGAGAACATGGATCCATCATGCCTTGTTACCACTGTGCAGGCTGTTGGTGGTGGTGTAATGGTGTGGGGGATGTTTTCTTGGCACACTTTAGGCCCCTTAGTGCCAATTGGGCATCGTTTAAATGCCACGGCCTACCTGAGCATTGTTTCTGACCATGTCCATCCCTTTATGACCACCATGTACCCATCCTCTGATGGCTACTTCCAGCAGGATAATGCACCATGTCACAAAGCTCGAATCATTTCAAATGAGGTTTCTTGAACATGACAATGAGTTCACTGTACTAAAATGGCCCCACAGTCACCAGATCTCAACCCAATAGAGCATCTTTGGGATGTGGTGGAACGGGAGCTTCGTGCCCTGGATGTGCATCCCACAAATCTCCATCAACTGCAAGATGCGATCCTATCAATATGGGCCAACATTTCTAAAGAATTCTTTCAGCACCTTGTTGAATCAAAGCCACGTAGAATTGAGGCAGTTCTGAAGGCGAAAGGGGGTCAAACACAGTATTAGTATGGTGTTCCTAATAATCCTTTAGGTGAGTGTATATACACACACACCGATCAGGCATAATATTATGACCTAATATTGTGTTGGTTCCCCTTTTGCTGCTAAAACAGCCCTGACTCGTCGAGGCATGGACTCCACTAGACCCCTGAAGGTGTGCTGTTGTATCTGGCACCAAGATGTTAGCAGCAGATCCTTTAAGTTCTGCAAGTTGAAAGGTGGGGCCTCCATGGATCGGACTTGTTTGTTCAGCACATCCCACAGATGCTCGATTTGATTGAGATCTGGGGAATTTGGAGGCCAAGTCAACACCTCAAACTCGTGATCCTCAAACCATTTCTTAACCATTTTTGCTTTGTGGCAGGTCGCATTATCCTGCTGAAAGAGGCCACAGCCACCAGGGAATACCGTTTCCATGAAAGGGTGTACATGGTCTTTAACAATGTTTAGGTAGGTGGTACGTGTCAAAGTAACAGCCACATGGATGGCAGAACATTACCCAAAGCATCACACTGCCTCCGCCGGCTTGCCTTCTTCCCATAGTGCATCCTGGTGCCATGTGTTCCCCAGGTAAGCGACACACACGCAGCCATCCATGTGATGTAAAAAAAAAAAAAACGTTCAGATTCATCAATTCTGATTCATCAGACCAGGCCACCTTCTTCCATTGCTCCGTGGTCCAGTTCTGATGCTCACATGCCCACTGTTGGCACTTTCGGTGGTGGACAGGGGTCAGCATGGGCACCCTGACTGGTCTGCGGCTATGCAGCCCCATACGCAACAAACTGTGATGCACTGTGTATTCTGACACCTTTCTATCAGAACCAGCATTAACTTCTTGAGCAATTTGAGCTATAGTAGCTTGTCTGTTTGATCGGACCACACGGGCCAGCCTTCAATCCTCACGTGCATCAATGAGCCTTGGCCGACCATGATGACCCTGTTGCCGGTTCACCACTGCTCCTTCCCTGGACCACTTTTGATAGATACTGACCACTGCAGACTGTTAACACCCCACAAGAGGTGCAGTTTTGCAGTCGTCTAGCCATCACAATTTGGTCCTTGTCAAACTCGCTCAAATCCTTGCACTTGCCCATTTTTCCTGCTTCTAACACATCAACTTTGAAGATAAAATGTTCACTTGCAGTCTAATATAACCCACCCACTAACAGGTGATTAAGAGATAATCAGTGTTATTCACTTCACCTGTCAGTGGTCATTATGTTATGCCTGATCTGTGTGTGTGTGTATATATATATATATATATATATATATATAGGGGGGGTAATCAGGCGACCTAGAACCAAAAGCAACAACCAAACAAACAACAAAAACACACACACACACACACACACACACACGGAACACTGCAATGCAAAATGTCACTTCTACACACACAAAAAAACTAAAAAAAATAAATAATAATAATTCAAATAGGCCCTATATTCCATATCATAAAGATTCACATTCATCGCATTATGGTCTTACACGTCAGTGGATATGATCTCATCTATTACCCCATCAGGACCACAAAGAAACAGGCACATTTCTAATACAGATGGGCTACTAAAAATGCAAAGTGGACTTTATCTAAATCCTTTCAAATCTGCCACCCAGCTTCCATTTAATGTGGCCACTGCCATCATATGACCACAGATCAGTTCACGCTTCACCCCCCCAGACGCTGCCAGGGGCAAACAGACAGTGGGGTCATTCAGGGTTAAGGAGATATACAGAGCAAATCAGCGCTTGGCAGAAATCTCCAAGTCGACTAAAAGAAAAACAATCAGTTTCATTAGGGTCTCCACCCAGGGGTGAAATTAAATACAGGCATGGCACAGAAGTGGAAGGAAAGAGGAAGAATGGAAATGGAGAGAGAGAGAAAATCAGCCTTTGCAATTCTGTATGTTGTCTGATTGTTTCCATTGTGACTGCACCTGATTGGCTGGATTGAAGGCTCAGAATCTGATTGCTGTTTCTCAGCATGTGTCGAGGGTTATAGGGAAAGTTGAGATAACGCTGTTTTGGAGCTGAAGCACGTGACTTCAAACAGTCCTGAAGTCATGCATAAGGCAGGCTTTAGCTGATGAGCTCCAGAGGGAAAGGTAATTTATCCTGAAGTATGCTTTTCATTTGAAATTGCAAGACGCGGCTGGTCATTCAATCACAATTTGGTGGCCATCTTGAGGAGGCGACCTGCTAAATAAAATATTCTTTTATAATCCACCTTATTTTTCAAAGCAAAAGTGAGCTATTTCCTGTGAAGGAGCTGGATTTCCGAATAACTAGGTGCTATAGGTAAAAATCTAGAAGAATGAGAAGTAAACGGTGAAACTATTTGTGCTACAAACCAGCGAGTTTATGAATTTGTACCGGAAGCCTTGCACATTTTCACTAAAAATGGCAGCGCCAAAAATAGATCGCTCGCTAGGTCACTTATATGTTACCATGAAATCAAAATGGCCAATTCTTGTTTATGCAATATTGCAGTATTTATTATAAATGATGTATCCATGCACATCATAATTTTTTTTAATTCATGTGCCATCGTAATCTTTAAATCAAAATAGCTTCCCCTCCAGCTCGTCTGTTGACGTGTTTTTCGGCAAGTGGATGGGACAACCTGTCACTTACATGATATCACAGACCACAACAATCCAATCAATAGAGTGGTTCAGGTATGACATCACTTTATAGTCCAAAACGCGGAAGCGAGTTTGCATTTTAGCACTTATGGTTCCATCTAACTGAAGTCAATGTTTTTTTTTTTGAGTGATGTTTTATTAACAAATTTCGGGAGGAGCACGTTCAGATAATTAAACCTAATTAAACACAAGTGGAGCATGTTCACATAATTAAACCAAATTAAACACGAGTGGAGCACATTAAGTTAATCAATTTAATCAACGATAAGTGGTGTACATATACTGCAGATTTAACTCCTTTCTTTGACAGTTTTTAGCATCCCTCGACCACCTCATCTCCTCACTAGGGTTGGGTACCGAACTCTCTACTTTAAAGGGCACCGACCGAATTACGTTATGTCGGTACTACCGAGAACCGATTCACATTAAATCAATTGGTACCAAATTTCGGTACCTGAGAAAGCATATTGTGATATAGACTAGTGTCTGTGAATATTAAACTGCAAAAAGACCATTTAATTATGAATCATGAGTGTCTCTGTGCGAATGAATGCGTAGACGCGTGGTTTACAGTCTATGGGTTTACCTCTCACACACACACACACACACACTCAGAATCGCGCGTGACGGTCGCATGTTTCCATCTCTGCCTCTCATATGAGGACATGAACGCATGAACGCCATCTCCAGAGACACTTCATGAGCATTTTACCGTTTCATTTGAGAAAAACTACCGTCATATCATAAACACACAGAAACTCAAAGGTATTCACGGCAACCCGTCAAAATAAAAGTTTGGCTAACTTGACAAATAAATTACTGTTGTACAGTAGAATTAAGATACGTCTCAATGTAATAATAATACTAACACTAATGTAATAATAATTAAATTATCAAAACTTTATTTTTTAAGTTTTTTTAATGAATTAATTTTTATTCATGCTTTAATTTAACCATATAAAGCTCAGTTGTGCAGCACTTAGTTTGACAAAAAAGTTGAATTAAATTAAAAGATAAATTAAATGAATGTCTTATGTCTTCATTTGATTAGCAGAAAACTAAAAAGAAAAAGAAAAAATATGGTTGTTTTTTATCAAAGGGTTAGTTCACCCAAAAATGAAAATTCTGTCATTAATTACTCACCCTCATGTCGTTGGACACCCGTCAGACCTTCATATTCGGAACACAAATGAAGATATTTTAGTTGAAAGCTGATGGCTGAGAAAGGCTTCAGACAGGCCTCCATTGGCATTCAGTACATTGACACTTCCAAGATCCATGAAAGGCACTTAAAACATTGTTACAAAGTCCATCTCACCACAGTGACTCTACAATAATTTTACGATGCGACGACAATAGTTTTTGTGCGCAAAAAAATCTAAATAACACCTTTATCCAACTTGTTCTCGACTTCCGTGTGTGCCTCCACGACGCATGCGCGAGAATATGACGTAGCGCCGGCGTTCGGGAATCCGTGAAATGCACACTTAAGCCCCATTTTGAGCACTACGCCGAGACCTAAAGCACGATCAATGTAGAATCCAACAGCTTAGACACGCGCGTCTTCCTCTGCTCGTAAACAAATCGCTTCTGGGTCATGTGTCCGAACGCCGGAACTGTGTCGTCGCATCGTAAAATTATTGTAGAGCCACTGTGGTGAGATTAGGGTTGCCACCCGTCCCGTAAAATACGGAATCGTCCCGTATTTACAAGCAAAATGACGCGTTCCGTATCAAACCAATACGGGACGCGATTTGTTCCGTATTTTACATAGGTCACACATAGTTCAATAAACACACAAGGATTTTGCAGTGTGGAGTTTCTGATAGCAAATATAAACAAATCAATTTCACAATAAGTAGTACAGGAGCTCATTTGTGCGTGATGGCGTTTTAGCGGCTTTGTTGTCATAGCGGCGGAGTCTCGAGAACTTGCGCTGTGCCGTGTGCCTGTAAACTTGTGCGTTTTTTTAAAAACATGTCGAGCTTGCGTCGCGTGCGTCCACCGTTTAAACGCAAGAGGATCTCCAGATATAGAGCTGAATATCAAAAAGGTATCAATGGGTCTGTCCAGTAACTCATGATGAACCTCAGGCCAACTGCACACTTTGTGAGAAGCATTTCAGTTGCTCAGACTGACTGACTTAAAGCAACAGCGGTGACAGATCCATTTTTTAATGGATAATATATTAATATAATATTCCATAAATTATCAGAGCTTGGCAGACAGAATTATAATTTTTTAGAAAGGTTAATTAATAGATTATAGCCTAATAAATGTAATTATTAATTTATAATTTAGCTACGCTATAATCATACATAACCAATAATCCTGTCGTATAAAGTTTATGACATTTAAAAAAAAATTTAGATAAAAATGGGACAAATAACTACATGATAATATAGTCATAATTTAAGTAAATTGATTAAAAAAAATTACATTTTTGAAATTCAAAAAGTGATTAGTGGTTCAGAATGACTGCTTAAAGGGACAGTTCACCCAAAAAAGAAATTTCTGTCATCATTTTCTCACCCTCAAGTTGTTCCAAACATGTATACATTTCTTTGTTATGTTGAACACATAGGAAGATTACTATGGAAGTCAATGGTGCCCCCAAAGAAGCCTGGTTACAAACATTCTTCAAAATATCTTCTTTTGTGTTCAGCAGAATAAAGAAACTCATACAGGTCTGGAACATCATGAGGGCGAGTAAATGATGACAGCATTTTCATTTTGGGCTGAACTGTCCCTTTAAAGTGCACCAAATAGGCTACTAAAAAGTTCTTTAGAAATGAATAAAATAATCAAATTTAAAATAATATAAAATGTGCTCTGTTGCAAGTTCACATACTTGATCTCATGTTTTCTTATGGTTTATTATTGAGCTGTCAGGTAGTCAATGTAATAATCATTTCATGACGTGTTTTTTTTTTTGGTCGTGAATGGGTGTCCCTTATTTTGCCACACCAAAGGTGGCAACCCTAGGTGAGATGGACTTTGTAATGACGTTTTAAGTGCCTTTCATGGATCTTGGAAGTGTCAATGTACTGAATGCCAATGGAGGCCTATCTGAAGCCTTTCTCAGCCATCAGCTTTCAACAAAAATATCTTCATTTGTGTTCCGAATATGAACGGAGGTCTTACGGGTGTCCAACGACATGAGGGTGAGTAATTAATGACAGAATTTTCATTTTTGGGTGAACTAACCCTTTAATTAAATTAAGTACCTAGTAGCCTACTATTTACTAGTAAGGGGGGGGGGGGGGTCAAAATACACATAAACTTTACTCTATTTAATTTGATGTAAGTGTGAACTCGTGAATGGGATTTTGTTAAAATGGCTGAAATAAGGTCAAAACACTTTATATTAATAAAGCGCACCAGTAATACCAAACTTGTGATTTTTTGAAGCTGTTACGTGTCTTGGAAAAGGCGGTTGCTAACAAGTGGCTAAATGGGACTACAGAGGCTGTCAAGGAGATTAAACATCATGTCAAAAAGGTAAGTTCAGTCTGCTTTTACAGTCTCATTATGCTCATAATTGTGCTCTTATAAACTATTCTAACTCAAACGTTCTGGGAAAATGTTTTTAGATAAAAACTGAAAGAGTTGTCTGAAGCTTAGTGATGGTAACATTGAAATCGCGGGACCGTGGTGTAGTCCGTTTATAGCCTGCCTTTAGCCTTTTACTTTTGGAAACTGCATTTAGACTTCAAAATGAATAAAAGTTGTGTTCATCTGTGATAATTATCATAAACTTTTGTTAATCACAGAGCTTGTTTTTTGCGATAATCCAAAAGCCTATGGGAAAATCCTATTGGGTTTTTCTCGAAGGAATCAGTGCGATGCTAACTGCTGGTTGGCCTACAAAGTGACGTCATACCTGCACCACTCTATTCCTGTCCCTAATTTTTCTTCTTTAAGTGGAAAAAAGTGCACCGTTAAATAGAAAAATAAAACAATGCTCTAGTTTTAGTGTTAAAAAAAGACCAATTCTTAATTCATTAGTTGAGGGTTGAACCGTTTTAGTGAAACTAAAAAAAAAATAAAAAAAAACGGTATGACTTCTTGAATGAGCAGCAAGCTGTATGCGAGAGATGTTATCAGCGATGTGGCTGGTGTTTTGGGTTAGCGAGCGAGTGCAGCTCCATCAATCAGTAAATGAAGGGAGCAGGCGCAGGAAGCCCCGTGAGACCTGTTTACTCACCCTGAACAAAGAGCGTGCAAGAGAGAGGGAGAGAAGGAAAACAAAGTGATAAAAGCCAAAGGAGGAGGCAATTAAGCAGAGAAATCCAGGGGCTGGAAGAGAGAGATGAAGTGCAAAGATTGCTGAAACTGGGCCGAAAGAGATATTTCCATCTGCTTCTTCATTTAATATAGCAACGGAAACGTCGCTAGACAATGCTATCATTTACATGTGAGAAATTAAGAGGATGAGGCGAGGGGGAGGGATTTTTTTTCTAAGACCTGGAAACTCACATAACCCTTTATGAATCTGTGCTGCCAGTTTTCATCTTCCTTATCTCCTCATAGCCCACCAGCCAATAAGAATGCAGACTGCTTAAAGGTCACCACTCTGATTGGCTGAACTAGATGTCAAATCATAATATCCACCAGACAACACAACCTGGTGTTTATGAAGCATTTCTTTACTCTTTATTTCTTCTTAAACAGTATTTTTAGTTGTTTTCCTCTAAAAAAATAAATAGAATAAACCTTCTTAAAAACGAAATAAAAATTATATTAAAAAGATACATTTAAAAAAAAAATGTTTACACACAAATACAAAAATAAAAATATGACTTGATTTTCAGAGAATATACAGGATCATAAATTAAGATTATTTTTTACCCCACTGGCAATTTTTTATTAATGCAAAAAAGTTGTTTTAATTTGACATTCACAGAAAACGTAATATATGAGACATTTTTGCTGCTCAAGTAAATGCATTTCATTTTAAGGACGGTTAGATGTTTTACTGGAAAACATGATACAAATACAGATTTAGATTTGTTTTGTTTTTAATTAGCGCACTCAAAGTCTTGTATTGGCTGTGGTTGTATAAATATATTGTTTTTGTTGGTTTTGTGGAAACTGTTTAGATCCAACTGAATTTGACCCAGATGTTTCAATGCCAGTTTTGATATCTGATTTCAATTAGGTGGTTGACATGCATGAGTACACAGGCACGCACACTCACACTCACACTCACACTCACACTCACACACACACACACACACACACACACACACACACACACACACACACACACACACACACACACACACACACACACACACACACACACAACACAAAGGTCAGCCAGAGCATAACACAGCAATGCTAATCAGCACATCATCTTTAAAATAACACAAGGCAAAATAATTTTTCTGTTTTTTAAGTAGCAATATGTGGTCATTTTGATTCGTTTCACTCCAAAAGCTGGCATAGAAACCTGACTGTACTTCTATTGACTAAGTAAACTAAAAACCTCAAATGCTAATTTCTGCTTCTTGTTATGTGTGGTCTCTTATGCAATATAATTAAATACAACATCCTACTATAAAAGACAATGATTAGAGTGTGTATAAAGCAATGAACGAATGCGAAAATGCCCGTACCATCATCGCTTGTGTGTGGTTCGGTGCAGTTGTCTGCTTCATCAATGGTGCCTGGTTCACTGTGAGGGCTGTCACTGTTTGAGTGAGAAAGAGAAAGAGATGTTTAAAAGCACAGTAAACACAATAACTGCACATGTGATAATGCCAGCATTGGAAAAAACCATGGCATTTACAGTTTTGCAATGTCACGCCAATAATCAATCCTTTCCTGTTAGTATCAATATTAAAGACTCCATGAAATGGAGTGACGAGCATAGAGGACTAAAAGCCACAAGAGTCACATTTTGATTTCCACAATATGCCAGAAGCGATTGTATTACAGGGATTTTTAAATGGTTTCGGGTTGGTTCACACGGAACACTTTTTTTGTGTTCTGTGATGCAGGTCCATGGAAAACACACAAGCTCTTGAGTCTTAAAAAAAAAAGCTTTTAGAGCCTCATACTTAGAATGGCATGACATGCGCAAGATAGCAAAAAACATGAGATGCCAGCGCAACAGTCAAACATGTTTGTCTAGCGCATGGTTACATAGAAAACAGTGAAACGGTAGCACAGAGGGATGGGATGTTCTGTTTGAACGGGCCTAGAGTTGTTGTTAAGCACAATGTAAGAATATAGCAGAGAAAAATCACAGGAAAAACAGGTAACAAAGAGTATTAAAGGAACACTCCACTTTTTTTGAAAATAGGCTCATTTTCCAACTCCCCTAGAGTTAAACAATTGAGTTTTACCGTTTTTGAATCCATTCAGCCGGTCTGGCGGTAACACCTTTAGCATAGCTTAGCATAGATCATTGAATCTGATTAGACCGTTAGCATCTTGCTCAAAAATGACCAAAGAGTTTCCATATTATTCCTATTTAAAACTTGACTCTTCTGTAGTTACATCGTGTACTAAGACCGACGGAAAATGAAAAGTCGTGCTTTTCTAGAGCAATATAACTAGGAACTATACTCTCATTCCTGTGTAATAATCAAGGAACTATGGAACTATAATCAACGTACCATGAGTGCTGCGGCGCAATGATATTATACAGCGCCTGAAAATAGTCCCCAGCACGCTCCCCTGTGCAAGCAGGTTGTCAATGTTGCTTATGTTGACGGAAGTTCGAATATTTTCAGGTGCTGTGTAATATCATTGCGCCGCTTCACCCATGGTATGGCACAAAGTTCCTTGATTATTACACAGGAATGAGAGTATAGTTCCTAGCAATATCGGTCTAGAAAATCACAACTTTTCATTTTCTGTCGGTCTTAGTACACGATGTAACTGCAGAAGAGTCAAGTTTTAAATAGGAAAAATATGGTCATTGGTCATTTTTGAGCGAGATGCTAACGGTCTAATCAGAATCAATTATCTATGCTAAGTTATGCTAAAAGTGCTACCGCCAGACCCGGAGATCGGCTGAATGGATTCAAAAACGGTAAAACTCAACTGTTTAACTCTAGGGGAGTTGGAAAATGAGCCTAATTTAAAAAAAGTGGAGTGTTCCTTTAAGTGCTTATTGCTTTTAAAACAGTTCAATAAATACACAACCGTCCAAAAGTTTGGAGTTCATACGGTTCTTTTTTTGAAAGAAATTCATATTTTTGCTTAGCTAGGATGCATTAATTCTATTTCTATTTCAAATAAATACTGTTCTTTTGAAACTCAGGGTTTTACTGAAATAAATGACATTTTAAAATATATTAAAATAAAAAAGTTATTTCAAACTGTAATAATATTTCACAATAATATTACAGATTTGACTGTATTTCCGCATTTAAAAATGCAGCCTTGGTGAACATAATTTTAATATCAAAAAATCTCACCGACACCAAACAAACAATTAATACTAAATATAATCAATATTAATTGATTAATCTGGTATATTAATCTGGTAATCTTTTAGAACAAACGTATATCAAAGAACCATATTGTATTTCCATCGGATATCAACACTGTACCATGTTAACGCTACAATAACTTTTGTAAGGGTTCGATCAATATTTTATAGCCATCTGTTTTATAAGTGGAAATATTGCTTTTAGCAATAGGCTACAAAAGTCATCCAAAGGTATTCCACTTTATATGACCTGAGTGCTAAACTCCCCATTCATTTGGAGTACAGAGCTCAGTTTAAGCCACAGCTGGCTCTAATGGAGAAATTATGACATTCCGCAGTAACAACAAAATCCAGCTAAAATCTTCGAGCTCACCAGTACTCCTCTCCTCCAGTCATGCATTTCTCATAGACAGGACCGTCCAGCTCTCGCAGGCTGGGGAAGATGACCTCATTGTGAATGATGATGGTTTTAATGACCTCATTAACATGAGCCTGGCAGGCCACAGGGTCCTGACCGTCCGGGATGGGCATCAGAGTGGGTCCAAAACAGATGGCAAGGTTGTATGGGTCCATCATGTTCTCATCACTGTACTGGGACAGACTAGAAAGATGAAGAGACAGAGATAGAGAAAAACTTTACATGCCCTTACGTTCTGAAAGGTGACATGATACTGCAGGAGCTACACACTTTCCAAAACTTTCTCTCTCATTCCAGCTGTTGATTTTTCCAATACAATCATTCGTAACTTTATTCCAGAGAATTCATCTTCATGTACAGTGTATTATATTTCAACAGAGGAGCGCTCATCTCTCATTGGGAAATCTCTTGACTGAAGAAGTGAAGTTCGGATGAGTCACAGCTGCAAGAGCTGCGGGCACCGACAGCAAATGAAAGGGGGAAAGAAGTCAGAGGGAAAACTCATGATCTGAAATCAAATTCTCTGTTTGGTCTGGGGGAGGGTGAGGACAGGAAGCATCAATAAAGAGCCAGGAGAAGAGGACAGGTATAGTACAGTACAGACTGATGGGTTTTTTCTGGCGTAAATATCCTCTAAAGCACTCCTTGACAGACGTGGTCATAAATTAGACAAGAACAGTGGGGGCTGTTGAATAGCTCTTTGTAAATATAATGAATGTCTTAGCTTGTGACTGCTGCTATTCATATAAATGGTGATTTACTAGGAGATTTACAGTGCAAAGACAGAAATGCTGTGAAGGCAGTGTGGTAAAATTGCAGATTAGCCTCCCACTATTGAGAATGTGTGCGTGTGTGATTGTGGATCAGCTGGTTCAAAGTATGCCACACGCAACGGCCACTTACTGATTGAGAAAAGCAAACAGGTATCTCATGACAATGATGATGGTGCGAGGAAGGGTGACGATGATCTGCTGGATGTGGTGGGCTCTTTCAGCAGATGATTCAAGCTCTGAAACAAGCAATCGACAAACCAACATTTAAATAAAACGACCTAGAGCTTCACATTAAAAATTTACAAACCGCTTAAAGCTTTGGTGTCAGTATGATAAAACAAAATTTTTTGAAAGAAGACTTTTATGCTCACCAAGGGTGCCTTTTTTGATCAAAAACAGTAATATTGCGAAATATTATTACAACTTAAAATAACGTATCTTTTTTAATATATAGTCAAATGTAACGTATTCAATGTGATGACAAAGCTGAATTTTCAGCATCATTACTCCCGTCTTCAGTTACATGATCCTTCAGAAATCATTTTAATATGTTGACTTGAAGAAATATTTCATATTATTATCAATGTGTAAAACAGTTGTGATGCTTAATGTTTTGTGTGCAAGCAATATAGAAAGTTCAAAAGATGGCATTTATTGGAAATATAAATATTTTCTAACAATATAAATATTTTTTAATGTCACTTTTGATTAATTGAATGCATCCTTGATCATTAATATTTGAATTACTGACCCCAAACTTTTGAAAGGTACTATACAATGACCACAGTCACAACACAATCTGTGTTTACTTTTAACATTCACTTTGCCAGACATTTTTTTTTAAAAGCAAAATGTATAAAACTGACGAATTGCTTTGTCAAGTTGGAAAGATGAAGCCAATAAGAACATAGAACAAATAACAGGAATCTATGGAGTAATATCAGATTTAATCACTGACATCATGACATTTTGACCTATCCTGCAGCTGGAATCAACACTCACTGATGGTGGAGATCATATCCAGGAAGCGCTCCTTGGGGAACAAAGGATTTTCCAGCCCTCTGAAATACAGCTTGAGAACACCTGCCACTGAGTTGATGTCCTGATCGCTCTGATCATCAACCAGTGGGTCCTCACCTGAAATAAATATATACATTTAAATCAACATTAATATTACCCATTCAATTTAGACTATAAAGGCATATTTCACCCAAAAATGTAATTTTGTCATCATTTAATCACCCTCAAGTTGTTCCAAAGCTATTTGAGTTTCTCTCTTCTGTTGAACACAAAATAAGATATTTTAAAGAATGCTGGTAACCAGACAGTTGATTGACTTCCATAGTAGAAAAAAAAATAATACTATGGAAGTCAATGGGGGCCATCAACTGTCTGGTTACCAGGGTGAGCTATCCCTTTAACTATACAATAAGTCAGTTAATGAATACATGCAATTTATTAAGAGAGGGTCTACAAAATAGAGATTTGTCTCATTCCACTCCCAAGTTTCTTATGTTATGAATCAGTTGGGCACTAGCAGACACATTGATTCACTTAATATTAGGATGCTGATGATTCAATAACCTGCGACAAGGTTGCACATTAAAACATAGCTATTTATCAACAAGATCACTGTACAATTTTTATGACTGATATTCTTCTGGTATCATTTGTTTATCTTGCATCTCTCTTGTAGATGAAATATGCAGTTGTCCACCATATCTGACAAATTATTCCTTTTTTACATTAATTTTCTTGCAATGCTTTTGTCTTTTTCCGTTTCTACGGTAACAATCCGATTTAGACCTTTAAGGGTAATATTGTAATTTTTTTGTGATTTTCCTGCTATGGTACTTGATCTTATACATGTTGTTACAATTTACTTAATTACAAAAAAGGGAGAATATGGCGAACAACCCACACTTAGCACTCTCCGGGGAAAAAAAAGGTACAGTGGCGGTACAATTTTGTTCCTTGGGGAAAAAAACGTGTAACTGTACCTTTAAAAGGTACACAATTGGTCCTCAGGGTACAATTACACCATTGTTTTCCTCTAATTAGATGTACAAAAATGTACCCTTAAGGGCACCACCAGTGATGGCCACTTTTGAGAGTAAGGGGTTTCAATGGTGTTTTCTGGGAAATGCTAGGTTGTGAATGTTTCAGTGCAATGGAACAATTTCGATGATGGTAAAGCCCTAGATATGACAGACTCTCCTGTTCTGACACAATATGTGAATCTCAAAACCAGGCACATGATTGTCTGTATCTGCAAACATTAGCTAAATGCTCAATTGTTTTTAGCAGTAAAGCTTTGGTAAATTGAAACCTCCTTTCAAATTTAATTTGATGACATTATTTACACCCTCTGCTCGGCAACGAAATTCATAGTTTATAAAGTACAAAAAAGAACTGAAAAATAATTACAGTTCATCTCTAGGGGACTAACCTCTTTCAAATGAATTTTTAATATCGTTGACTTCCACCTGAGATCCAGGAACTCGGAATATGCCTTGTTGTTGAAGCCCTGGCACGGGAAAATAAATAGAAACATGAGTCGCCAACTTGTCAAGGCATGATATTGCATTATCTCAGCTCAAAACAAGATGCGCACCGAAGAAATTGCAACATTTCCCTCTAAGGGATCCTTTATTTTTGGCACATATTTTGTTAAAGAGGTTCCAATCATGTTCTGAGATTTCACTAGATCCTGAGGGAACGCCTGTGATCTTAAAGCAATAATCTCACAGAAAGAGTAGATTAGGTTCCTGTTAGCAATCCTTGAGCCAGCACAGAGAATTGAGAGTTTATAGCATTATTATTTTCTGCCTTGACATACATAAACATTTATAGTCTCTAGCAGAATGATAAATCATCTATCCACAGCATATTTAGCAGCCAAACCCATGTCATTCTCTAAATTCACTGACTTCAGCTTCACCCTGACAGATGGACTTTATATGGAACTTTTTCGAAAGTATCGCGGGATCACTAAAACTTACAACAGATGAGTCCTTATTCAAATTAGCATCTGTGTCTCTCTG
Organism: Gobio gobio; assembly: GCF_949357685.1. Lineage (NCBI taxonomy): Eukaryota > Metazoa > Chordata > Actinopteri > Cypriniformes > Gobionidae > Gobio > Gobio gobio. The sequence goes on from NC_137110.1 coordinate 13,489,052, forward strand.
TGGCTCAGAGTGTGTAGTGAATGATAAGGGGCTGTGTTGTTTCTGGAGAGCTCTCTAATGGTTTCCAGTAGCTCCTGAGTCAGCATGTTTATCTACAATCAATTAGTGACCTTTCTTTGAACCGCTTACCATATAGATTAATGTATCGAATACAGCTCTCCACCACCAGAGGAATGGGTTGACCTGAATCCTGAAAGACAACAATCATTACAAAATGGCACCAGTTATAAAACTGTGGCTGGGATTTAAAGGCATAGTTCACTAAAATATGACTATTCTGTCCTCATTTACTCACTCTCCTGTCATCCCAAATCTGTAACACTTTTTTCTTCCAAGAAAAACGAAATATAATATTTTAAAGACAGTTTTGTACATACAATGTTAGTCAAACAACATTGGAGCCAATTAACTTTCATTGTATGGACAAAAACAAAGCCAGATTTTTCCAAATATTTAATTTTGTGCTCTTCAGCCTAAAGAAAGTCATACATTGTGAGTAAATTATGACAGAACTGTTATTTTTAGGTGAACTGTCCCATTAAAGGTGCACCTACACATTTTTCCCTCATTAAAAAGAGTACTAATAGTAGTTAAAATGTTATCGCATACAATCGTGATAAACCTAATAAAACCTGCTGTATTTTACACGGAACAGGTCGCATCATTGGGCCTCCATTTTGAGATCACATGACCAGCTAAAAACTCCTTGCTTTATCTCTGTAATTCATGTTATAGGACATGCTTTCTTGTGGAATATGAATATGTAGAGTTAAAGCAGCTTTTTCAAGGCCAATGATATGACTGGAGTTTTTATCACATGTGAGTGTTTCATTTTATTGTGTATAGTGCTGTCAAATCGATTAATCGTGATTTTTCGCACCCAAACTTAAAAGTTTATAAATGTCATAACACTGACAAAGTTGATGTGTCAGAAGCAGGAAAAATGGGCAAAGCATAAGGATTTTGAGCGAGTTTGACAAGTGGGCCAAATTGTGATGGCTAGACGATTGGGTCAGAGCATCTCCAAAACCACAGCTCTTGTAGAGTGTTCCCGGTCTGCAGTGGTCAGTATCAAAAGTGGACCAAGGAAGGAACAGTGGTGAACCGGTGAAAGGTTAATGGGTGGCCAAGGCTCACTGATGTTAATGCTGGTTCTGATAGAAAGGTGTCAGAATACACAGTGCATCACAGTTTGTTGCGTTTGGGGCTGCATAGCCGCAGACCAGTCAGGGTGCCCATGCTGACCCCTGTCCACCGCCGAAAGTGGCAACAGTGGGTATGTGAGTATCAGCACTGGACCACGGAGCAATGGAAGAAGGTGGCCTGGTGCATGTGCATCGCTTACCTGGGGAACACATGGCATCAGGATGCACAATGGGAAGAAGGCAAGCCAGCAGAGGCAGTGTGATGCTTTGGGTAATGTTCTGCCATCCATGGGGCTGTTACTTTGACACGTACCACCTACCTAACCCTTGTTGCAGACCATGTACACTCTTTCATGGAAACGGTGTTCCCTGGTGGCTGTGGCCTCTTTCGGCAGGATAATACGCCCTGCCACAAAGCAAAAATGGTTCAGGAATGGTTTGAGAAGCACAGCAACGAATTCCCTAGATCTCAATCCAATCGAGCATCTGTGGGATGTGCTTTACAAACAAGTCCGATCCATGGAGGCCCCACCTCGCAACTTACAGGACTTAAAGGATCTGCTGCTAGCATCTTGGTGCCAGATACCACAGCACACCTTCAGGGGTCTAGTGGAGTCCATGCCTCAATGGGTCAGGGCTGTTTTAGCAGCAAAGGGTGGACCAACACAATATTAGGAATCTGTGTGTGATCAGTGTATACACTGTAAATATACATGTGCAGACACACATATTATATATTAACAAACTTCAGATGCGATTAATCGTGATAAACCGCTTTGACAGCACAAATTGTGTAACAAAACAAATATATTTGCTCATCAATAGGTGCAAAACTTTTTTTAAATGGAAAAAATGCTTGGTGTACCTTTTAAGAAAGTAGCAATTTTCTAAAAGCTTTAAAAACAATTATTTTTTTGGTTTGTTTTAGTAGAGAATAAAGCAAAGCATTAAGCATGTCTGTCCTCAAGAGCATTACACAATAGAAAAAATGATTTAAAGTTCAGCCAAGGCGGCTAGTAGCAACTCATCCTAGGTCCCTACAGAAAGCTCGTTAGAAATTCTCTTTGAACTCGTCTGGAAAGAAACAAAGACAAGCCATTTGTCTCTAAGCAAATGTATTACAGGCTTATCTGAAAGGTAAAGACAGTCCGTGGCTGGCCCTATTCTACAGTACCTGATTGCGGGTACGAGCATTCCGTCTTCCCCTAGGACACAAAGCAGCGGAGAGCAGAGCAGAGGAGTGAAAGAGGTGAGAAAAATCACAGTTAGACAGGAAGGACGACAGAATCGCCATGGAGACGACAGTGTTGTCGTGGTGATTGGGTGGAATAGCATTAGGACGGTTGCTGGAATGGCTTGAGATGCAGTAAAAGGGAGACATGTGGAGACCGTGATGCCCTTCAGTTCATTTTCTCTGCTATTTAAAATGTCTTTTTAAACAAAATCGTTTAAGTTTAATGGGGAATCGACCACTTAATTGCTTAAATTAAGCATCAAAGCAGTTGCTTAATAACTAATGGGCCCTGCTGAGTCTCTATTTAGGCAGGAGGGCATCAGCTGCCACCCTTATCATCTGCATCATCGCCACCTGGCGAAAGACGGGAATTAACAGAAGCAAACAGAGGGTGTAAGCATATGAGTCAGTCAGAAAAGATAGACAGAGGTTCAGCCATCCCTCCAGCCCACCAGAGGGCACTGATAGCACCAAAGTCAGTGGGTACCTTAATGAAACTCTCCATATTGCCATTAAACAGCTTATGGTTATAGATGGAACGAGGCCTTGGTTTCCGCAATTTCTGTGGTTTCGGGGGAAGGGTTGGGGGTCTGAGGAATGGAGATGGTTAGATGGAACAAAAACACAAACAAAATTCCCTCTGAATCACATATATATAAGACCTTAAGGCCCAACCCTTTCCTATATACACAATCGTGCCATTAACTCCTACAAATGTCTCAGCGGAGAAAACAGACGATAATGAAGGGTTTAAATAAGCAACAGGCATTAATTGTTGTTCTTTAAAAGATCGTAATTACATCCTAATGCTTTTGACCTCAAATTAACCGATATTTTAACCTTATTGAAACAACTGCTGTTGTGACAGACTGGTAAATGCAATCAAAGTCAAACATGACATGGCTCCAACTTTGGTTGTAAACCTGAGGGGCATAGCGCAAGCTGTTGTTTATATTTACTTACGTGATTAATCATTAATATGGGCGAGTTGGATGTTTTCAATGGAGGCCATAGAGAATCTATGCATCCTTAAGTATAGACATTGTATCAGAGCTTGAACAAATAACACTTCACTTTACTGTTTAGGTCTGAAGCAATCTATACAATTACGTGAATACAAACGCAACTAGCTACGTAAGTACAATTTTATGTCACTGCAACAACATATGTGCCAACCAAGCATTGAAAACAAGATGATCGATATAAAACGATCCACCTTCCGTCCAGCGCACCTGCCTTTCCTTCACAGCGGTGCGCTTTCGCTCCTCCCTAAGCCAAACTTAACATCCAAATCATCCCAATAAGTGAGTGTTGTAAAATGCAGTCTACTTCGGGGACGTGCTTGATATTAAACAGTGTTATTAAAAGTACATTAAGCTGTTCCCTAGGCGGCTTTCCGTGAGCGCGCTCCGAGCAAGTATAATGTGTGCTTTTCAGATACGCACCTAAACGGTCAAATAGCCTACACACAAATATGTCGCAATGCTGTTTTGGATTTTACTTATTTTGAATAAGTAATTACTTCATGACCGCTAAAAAGTATGATCTATAATTTAGTATAAATGTATGTAGTATGAATGTAATCCAAAAGTACTACGTTGTCATCATCATGTGACCTACCAGCATCAGTTATATCGCTTCAACACCATTCATAAATCTTCTCCTGTGGCCTCATGGGATAATAAAGTGTCCACCGTATGCACACTTCAGAATCTCGACAGAAGTAGTAAGTCATCCGGGTACTTTTTGCCTACTCTTTTACGAGTACTGTGAATTCGGACATAATTCTTTTGTCACATACTGTTTTTCGCCTACTAGGGAAGTATGCGATTTCGGATGCAGCCACAGTCAAGCCAGTGAATATAAACAAGCTGAGAAAGAAAATGTGTGTAACAGTATATTGGATCCGTGCAGCTCTTAAAGGGACAGCAGCCTAATAAATCTGCTGCAGTCATTATTGTTAATCAAACAACAAAAGGCAAATATAAAATTCCTCACTGCTCTTGAATTAATAACCTTTGTAGTTTTAATAAGGATTAGTCTATATTTAATGTATACAGCAGTGTTATTTTACATTAGATTACTTCATTCAATTTCTGTTTAGGCTTTTACTTATCTGAATACCATTGAAAAACCATAAAGGGTTAGTTCACCCAAAAATGAAAATTCTGTCATTAATTACTTACCCTCATGTCGTTTAACAAACAACACCCATAAGACCTCCGTTCATCTTTGGAACACAAATAAAGATATTTTAGTTGAAATCAGATGGCTCAGAAAGGCTCCATTGGCACAATGCACTTTACACTCTCAAGACCCATAAAAGGTACTAAAGAAGTCGTTACAAAGTCCATTTCACTACAGTGGTTCTACAATAACTTTATGAACCGACGAGAATAGTTTTTGAGCGCAAAAAAAAACTAAATAACGACTTATATAGTGATGAACGATTTTCTAAACATGGCATCATGAAGCTTCGAAGCGTTATGAATCAGCAAGTCGAATCATGATTCGGATCGCGTGTCAAACTGCTGAAATCACGTGACTTTGGCGATCCAAATGAATCCACTCACTGATTCATAACGCTTCGAAGCTTCATGATGCAGTGTTTTGAAATCGGTCATCACTATATAAGTCGTTATTTAGGTTTTTTTTGCACACAAAAAAGTTATTGTAGAACCACTGTAGTGAGATGGACTTTGTAACCACTTCTTTAGTACCTTTTATGGGTCTTGAGAGTGTACAGTGTGCCAATGGAGGCCTTTCTGAGCCATCGGATTTCAACTAAAATATCTTAATTTGTGTTCCGAAGATGAACGGAGGTCTTACGGGTGTCGAACGACATGAGGGTAAGTAATTAATGACAGAATTTTCATTTTTGGGTGAACTAACCCATTAAGAACAGTTTAATTTGTATTTTTGTTCTGTTGTATTTTAGGTTGGTTTTGTTGGAAATGAGTTTCTTGTTCTTATTTTATTGCTGACTAAATTGTTTACTTGCCTTCTGGAACTGTTTTGAGGACTTTTTACTTACATGAATTAACCTAGTATTAGTTTTTGCTGAAGTATCGATAATTGTGAAATGTCACAGACATTTAAAATTACTCAAATCATGAAATAAGACTGATCATATCATCCACTAAAAATCGTGATTTTGACTTTTGCCCATAGACTGTAAAAAAATATGGACGTAGTGTTCGTGACGTCACCCATAGGGTTCTGAAGAGCAGTTTTGAAGCCTCAAAGTCGGCCATTGCCATCTTGTCAGCGCGTCATTGCGCGCGTCACTCCCGGATAACAGAAAATGCGCAAAGAGGTGGGACGTGGCTGGAGCTGAGGTGACATGAGGACTAACAGACAGCAGACAAATGACAATCCACCTGTCACTCAAAGTGGCCACTCCCTTAATTATGCAGAACTTTAAGGCTTTATATAATGTAAACGAATGAGTTATAAAAAAATTCACCCCCCCTGTCACAGTTGTCATGAAGGGCAAAATTAGCTATATAGACCAAAACCACAATTTGTACCAGGCTGTAAACATGTTTTTTTTTTCTGCTGTAAATTTGGGCATTTTAACATGGGGCTCAATGACATTCCGCTCCCTTTTGGAGCCTGTCCCTAGCGGCCAGTCGATGAATTGCAGTTTAAGTCACTTCCGTGTTGGCTTCAAGAGTAACTGGGGGAGGTTGCCGATTGTTTTTACCATAATGGAGTAGCCCTAGTGTAGGTTTCCTTTTAAAATTGAAGTAAAGGGCATATGATTATCAATGGCAACACTGGTAGATGTCATCCAACTGAGAGGTCAGTACAGGTCTGCATCTGTTTACCAGGAAGGCTCTATTCTCAGCATTCTCCGACTGTCAGAGGACATTCTGGATAACCCAGCATGAGCTGAGCCCCTGCCAGTGACAGCTTGAGGACAAGTCCCCTTTTGACCGCTGAGCAATATCAAAAAAGTTTTATTTTTCCTCTCTTGCTTTTACCCTAGCCTCTTATGGGATTTAAAGTTGTTTTATCAGCTGAACCTGCAGAATTTTTTTTTGGTCCAAAAATGCCATAAGATTTGTGATTGTGATAAAAACCTTTTTTTTTCTTCATTAAAAACAATAATCATGGATATGGATAATGACTATGGATGAGAAGTATAATAATGACTAAATCTTAGTCCTTAATGACCTCATGGCCTGACAAGTTTTGAGACCATTTAATTGGACAAAAATCTTTAGATATTGTAGTAAAAGCAAGCTAAAAGTATATCTTCAATCTTAAGGTTCCAAAAGGGAGTTTTCACAGTGTTGCCATTTTGGGAACCATTTGTTTCTAAGTGCAAAGACTATTTTAATAATCTGAGGAAACCTTTTCCATTATAAAGGACCTTTTGTGCAATACAAAGGTTCCATGGATGTTCATGGAATCACAGATGCCAATTAATTTTCTGAAAAGTGTGAATTCATCATCACCAGAACTCTCTTACCTTGTAGTTCCACATTCGGCTCTTTCTCCTGAAAATGAAAGAGAAAAGAGGGAGGAGTCAGAAATGTCATTTTTAGTGTGATCTCATGCACTGGGTTCTAAAGCTCGGTCAGGGCGTACTGAGGGCTATCGTGAGAGTGGCCAGCACTATTGAAGGCAAGATGAATGGGTGAGCAGCCACACTGCGCTTGAGACAAAGAGGAGCACTGGTCACCGTAGAAACCTCGGAAGGGCCCTGCGGGGTGTCAGACGGTCACAGAAGGGAACTAAAAGAGGCTAAATGAGTGTGTGTTTGTATTTGTGTGTATGAGGGTGTGTAGAGAGTGGGTGTGCATCAAGGGATTCATTTCACACTGGTGACACTGAGCGATATCTGTGACGGCTCACTAAGTTCTTTGTCCCAATATTCAGTGCGGCCAAAAGGGTTCCCTGGTATCGCAACGATACAAACAATGAAAAATATACACGCCCACAAATCAAAACACGCAGGAAGGTTACAAAAATCCCAGATAATGCAAGAGTGTTCAATCTTAAATATCAGTTTGGAAAAAATTGAATGAAAAAAAAAAAAAGACCCCAAATTCTCAAGAGCAGACCAAGTTTTTCCAATTTTCCAATTCTGAATCACCATGTAATGAGGTGGAACCACTAATGCTTCTACGTACTTTAGTGATGTGAAGTGGCCCCTCAAATCATTTCATTTCACTAAATCTGCATATCAAATGGAGTGGTTCCCATGTGCCTTTGCTTTGCCCTCTAAAATAATTCCAAAAACTGAAAGGCTTTTGTCCTGCCAGCTGAAGGGTTAAAAAAAGACTGAATCCTTTCCTTCCTAACATGTTTCTGGATAGCGGTTAGGGAGGATCTGGTTTACATTCAGGACATTCGCAAACAGAGATGGTTTATTCCTCTTCATCACTCATTTAAATGATAAGCGTGAGCATTTAAGCCAGGTGGCTGGCACCATGGCAACCCTTGATAACATTAATGGAGAGAATTAGTTGTGCCAAGCTAATTGGCTTAATGGATTGGGGATCAATTAGGTGAATAATTTAAAAACATGGGCAACCATATGTGATAAACTCATGTATATGCAGCATACCTTGGCCAGCCTCGAGTGTCTGATTTTACTCAGACAAAGAGGTGAAGTGTAATTGAGAACACAGTCTGGTGAGGGGAAGAGGCCAGGACTGGTCAGCTATCATATACGTGGATGGCTGGACTCAGCTGGGGCGTCCCACAGTGTGCAGTCATTAGATTATGAGCTGCCGCACAGGCAGCTGCCGAGATTCCCCCCCCTGGTGCCACTAGCTGATTGATTGGGCGTAAACTGCCCGTAACAGAAGTGACAAGAGGCCCTATGGGAAATGTGGCCATGAAAGAAGGGTCTCTATAATCATCTGACAACAAAAGGGCTCAGATTTAAAGGAATATTCAAGATAATTTATAGATACTTATCCTTCAGTTTGTAAAAACAAATAGGAAGCGTGTTTACACTAATACACGTACAATGGCAGTCTAGCTTTTTTGTTAAATCACTTACATGAATTCTTCATACCGAAAAAACACAGACATAGCTTGTTAGACTTTATTAGATTTTAGACTTTACAACATTTCAGACAAAGACAGTCTTGAGGCATTTGCTTCAAAAAGGTATTTGACTGAAACGTTATTATCTGCCTGAAGAAAGTCTTTGGCACTGGTGTGTAATAAATCAACAAAATCTACAACAGCGTGCAGCCCTTTTTCAGCCGCTCAAAACAATGATATTGTTTAATTCCAATTTGTATTAACAAACTAGGTCTAAATTAGGTGATACATACTGTAAAGATTAAGTTGAAAATTGTCCACTATATTGCTTAAACATTTAGTTTAAAGCTCTATATCCAATGACAAATCAAACAAGACCTCTATTACCCTTTTGGATATTGGGATATCTATCTACCGCTCGATTTCACTGTGGCACGGGGGGGGGCAGAGAGGGATTCCCACGCCACGAGTCCATAGAGTCGCCAGACCCACTGACGTCGGGCTGAGAATGGCTGGGCTGCTTTGCCCCTCAGCTCCACAGCCCTTGGGAAGATGAGCCGATGGAGAAGCCGCGTCTTACGCTCCGGACCAAAGAAGGGAGCAAGTGTGTCTGCCGGGACCACGCCCCCTTTACATGGACCAACCCCTCTGGACACTACCTTTCCTTCACGTGCCTCAGCACAGCGAGGACACCAGATCCCCCGGTTAATTTGGACACTTTTTTCACCCTTAGAGACTTTATTCCCTCTTTTTGGAATTTATTTGTGTTTATTTTTATGTTAATAAACGCCTTTCCGAGGCCTGATGCCACACCCAATGTGTAAGTTGTTACTCCTCCTGCCACAATATACACACGTTATGTCCAAAATAACTAATCATTAGGACTGTCAAGGGACTAATTTTTTATTTTTATTTTTAGGATTCTGAAAAAATTAAACAATTAAACCTTCATAAAAAAAGAAAATATTATATTCTGAACTATTTCTAGGTCACTAATACATAAGCAAATTGGTGACACTGACCATTTTAACACCTTTGTACAAATCATGCTGGATAACATGATCATCAAGTTTGCACAAACTTGTGGAGTTCATCTCAGTTTAACCAGCTTTCAACAAGTAGATGCACAATAGAAGACTTTTCACTAGTGGTCTTAAACTTTTGGATCTCACTTCTGTATGTCTTTTCCAATTAGTCCAGAACCATTCAATAGTCATAAACTTATTGAGCTCGCTGTGCAGCTACAACTTTCCATTTTGTATCCAACAGTGACAAAATTTGCAATTAGGTGCCAGAGGCTTAGCTGGCACTCAGCATTTCCAGAGAGCAGAGAGAAACTTATTTAATAAACAGACAACTCACCTTCCCCCAGAGTCTGTTTCAGCAGGTCATGCTTGGCCTGCAGCTTAATGATGAGGTTACTGCCGTTCAGGTACTCCTTGAATTTCTGTGACACAGATGAAGGCGTCAGTGAGCTAATGATTTTAATAGGATGTGACTAAAACTGGGGAGTGATGTGTGCTGTGGACAACAAAGAACAGATTTCGCTGTACTTTGCACGGCGCAAATTCAATCTGTTCCGATAGGAGGATTTAATTTCCGTCTTATTGGTGAGGCATGGGCCTTGTCACGAATGTTTTGCGGATTCATGTGTGATGACTGAGTTTGGATAGATAGATAGGACAGCCTGAGTAGACTTTCATATCGGTGTTTGCAGAGACCATTCTGATGAGAACCATGTATTAAAAGATCTACTGATAGTCCAGAGATCTTGAGAACCAGGACTTCATCTTATAAATGGAAGATATAGGGTTTTGCCATCTTATGTCTGAAATAACTAATACTTAGGACTGCCAATCAAATAAAAATTGAATTAATTGCATATGTCAGTAACTTAAAAACACAATTACCGTATGTCATATAAAAATGGCCTAAAAGTAAAAACGGTACTGGTGGGCCCAGTTCTTATGGTCTGAGAAAATAACGCCACTCACAGTGAAGTAAAAGACTTCCGTCTCCTGCTGATTGGCTCGTCTCTTAGCAATGTTTAACTTGCTCATGTAACTCTCGGAAGCCACAGATTTAATGGACTCTGTGGATCGGCTGTGCTGGAAGGCGTCTGACACATCAAAGTCCTCCACTGTCAGCATGTCTTGTAAAGTCTGCATGGTGGCATCCAAGGTCTTGCGTACCTAATTAAAGCATAGCAGGGACTCAGTAAGGTCAAAAAGAGATGAATATGGACTTTTAGAATATAATATTTGCACTATCGTTCAAAAGCCTGGGGTCAAACTTTGAAATAAATTATTTTATACAGCAAGAATGCATTAAATTTATCAAAAATTATCGTAAAGATTGAATGCTGTTCTTTTCAACTTTCTATTCATCATAGAATCCTGAAAAAAAGGCACAAAAAAAAAAACAGTTAAGCGGCAAAACTGTTTTCAGCATTAATAAGAATGTTTCTGAAGCACCAAATCTTATTAGAATGACACAATGTGACACTGAAGACTGGAGTAATGATGCTGAAAAATGTCACAGGAATAAATTACATTTGAAAGAATATTAAAGTAGAAAACAGTTATTTTGACAATATCAATGTTTTACTGTAATTTTAAGCAAATTAATTAAGCCTTGGTGAGCATAAGGCACTTTGTTCAAAAATATGACATTTTACTGACCGCAAACTTTTGAACAGCAGTGTATATTTCTGGATGCTGGACAGTGACGTAAATAAAAAGAAAGTGGGAATTTGTTGAAACTGTGAAAATGACTTTTGTTAACATCATATGCCATGGTTTTCCAGCAAAAGTCTGTTTATGAATTTATAGCAGTCATGGAGGTATATATGGAAGACTGTTTCTGTCTCAAAGCAAACAATAAAAAGTTACAAATAAGAAATAAGTCTGAAAATATGTAAATGAGATGTAAATTCCTTTTTATTTTTTGCATAAAGAAAAGAGGCTTCCATAGTTAGGTTCTTTAGAAAAAGAAAATGCTAAATGAAAAATATTATGATGCTATAAAACATCATGTTAATACTTCACGTATTATCGTGTTGTTGTCATATAATGCTGGCAGGGCAAGAAAGAAAAAATACTGGCCCGATCAAGCCATCAGAAAAAAACTATCTTTATTGTGGGAACTTCTATAATACGTTAAAATAACATTTTCTGTCCCCATTGTAGTTGAAAAAAGTGCTTATTGTTTTGCAATAACAGGTTTCCAATAACAGGTTTGTGGCACTGTGATATATTCAAACCCACAATATGAGCTTAAGGATATTGAAAGACTAAAAATGTGTTCACTGGTTGAGAAAACAAATCACAGGAAGAAAAAAAAGTTTACAATGAGCTTCAACCTTATGTCTGCAATAGCATCTATGTGTCACTTTGATACATAAGCCTACAGTGTGTTGCAGCCTATCTGAATGCTTATGCAGGTATAACTTTTAAAACCTCAAAACTGAGCAACGGCCCAGACACAAAATTTGATCCCTAGCCCTAACGACAAAACAGCCAAACCACAAGTGACCTTTGAGCGTGTACAGTAGTATACAGTATACATCTTGAAATCTTCCTAAATCCCAATAGATCCCATTGATCTCTTGAGGGTTGGATTCCCTTCGACCCCAGGACCTCACTCCCACCAATGTAAGAAATCAAGGATTGTCTGAATGCTGTAGTGACCGGTGCGTAAATTGGCCACAGGCCCTCAAAGATTAATGTGGCACATTTCCTATATGACACAAAATCATCCATTACTAGCTGGTTATGAGACACAAAGTGATAAGGGCAAGATGAAGTCATCAATACACACAGACGGGAGCTATTATAAAGGCCATTAGCACCTGCATACACTTAGTTGGTTGGTAATGCGCCCAAGTTGTATTCGTTCTCCCAAGACAAAGAATAACCCTCACCGAAGACCAAACATGGAGATAGCCGTTCCATCCCAAAAGAAACACACCATTAACAGATGAGTATGCTAAAAATACACTCTCAGTTCCCAGGAAAGATGGACTAAATTGCAATGAGTTTGATTGCTAGGCGGAAGTATTCTCTTGAGTGCTTTAAAAACGGCAGAAAAAAATGTATACGAGTAAAGCCGAGGGCTCTTTGAGTGCTAAAGACTCGTGTGAGAGAGGCAGTTGGGCTTTCTGCAGAGTTATGACTCATACTAAAGAAGCTGATGAATCTTTCCAATGAGCAGGTGTAAATAAAACTGAACACTCTCCAAAGCATTTGGTTACACCAGCGGGAGTTAAAGTTAACAGGAACTGGAGTTCACAAACCTATTTTAATTCTATAACGTGACGTCAGTTTCTTAAAGTGGAGGGATTGAAAATTATAAGAGGACGAAGATTCAAAGATAAACAAAGACACGTTTTTTTATCTTCGGAATAAAGGTGCAGTCACATTTACTGTTGTTCCTTGAATTTGCGCAAGGAAACTCCATTAATCTCAATAGGAATCCCATGATCAGAAATTTTGAGTATGGGCAATAGATTTCCCCACGCAGTTTTTCGAATTTGCCACAATGACAAACAGAAAGCTGTTTGGTTTGAAAATAACTTTCGGCAGACCGCCTTCCGTATTCAACTTATGAAAAAAGTGTAGCGTCTCGCGCAGTTCAAAACGCTTATGCTACATCCGACGTCATCGTAAGTTGAATACGGACGGCGGCCCGCCGGAAGCTAGATATTTTACTTTATAACGTGTTAAATATGGATGTTTTTCTTACAAATACCCATCGATTCACTTCAGAAGGGCTTTATTAACCCCCTGGAGCCATGTGTTTACTTTTATAATGGATGGAAGCACTTTTTTGGTCTTCAAATTTTGGGCTGCCATGATTTTCATGTTTCATTAGATTCGTCTTATGGGTTTGATGTATGGGTCCACTTTGTAGCTTGTTCTAAAAAAGACGTAAACGTAAACAGGGCTATCTCTGATTGCGCGGGTAAAGGCCTGTTCACACAGGAACGATTTTCGTCTGCGTTTATCGCCGACATTTAACGCCTTGTGACTAAACAAAGGGCGCCAATGTGAGTGTGCACACCAACGAGCAAAAGGGCAGGCGTAAAAGCGTCATTTGTAAAAAAAACGCCTCAGGTTCATTTTTATTTTGACGCGGCGTGTTAAAAACTGGCCAACCAATGAGATCAGCGCTTGTGTTCACGTGCCTGGAGCTGCTGAAGTGACAGTAAAACACGACTTGGTAGCGCTCAAGCACAAAACGGTCTTGCAGAGCCCACATTGATACGATGAAGAAGTAGTAAGTAGACAAAGAAAAAGATGAGCTGCTAATGCTGCTTGCCAGTTAGCAAAAAGTGTGTGAATGGTTTTGGCCATAGACATTATATGTCTATGGTTTTGGCAGGCACATAAATACTGTCTCTCTTCTTCTTCTGTGTGACAAGTGAGTGTCAGAAGCAAAAAGTGCCGGAGCACCACCTTGTGTACCGGGAGCGCTATCTACTGAATGTGCACGTTCACTCACTGGCATCGCCAGTGAAAATCGCTCTGCTGTGAACACTCAAGATGCGCCGAAAAACGTCACGAAAAACGCTAGCGATAAGCACGCGCGATATTCGTCCCGGTGTGTACAGGCCTTTGATCAACCAACAAGTTTTTTTTTATGTTTGGAGATGGCCTTAAATCCAAAATCTCAAATAACTTTGAGAACAAAGTGGAATATACAGTCGTACTCTAACAAACTCTGAATACCCCTCAAGATTTAATGCCTTGAACTATAAAATCCCCAAATTAAATTGACTAGATCTTCTACTGAAGCATTCAGTGTAGCTGCTTGGCGATGTATCAGTAAAGTTACTGTACCGTAACTTTGTTTCCCAGCAGACTGATAAAGACCTGCACTCCCTGACATTTTGGAAATTGGATAAAACCAGATTAGAGCTATGCAATATGCATCACATTATGTGAACGGTCTGTGGCATCTGAGGCTGAGACTAAATCATTATTATTGAGAGGTGAATAGCATGATAATGTCCATGATAAAATATTGAATGTAGTAACTGTGATGATTCTTACCTCCTCATTTTCGATCTTGAGTGTGGCCAAACGGGACTGCAGTTGGTGGTAACGCATCAGAAGTTCAGTCTGCACGGGCTGCTGCGCACTCACCTGGCACACCTGAAATGCAAAGAAGTTTCTCTCTGTCATACATTCATGTCTTAGATCTTCAATAAACATTTAGTATTTTATTATTCTTAACCCGAAAAATGAATATTCTGTCATCATTTACCCTCATGTTGTTCCAAACCCAATAATCAAATTTTGTCTATTTTTTTACGCAATATGTAGCTTGCACTATAAGTGATATGGACCACTGTAATGCAACTGTTTTATGGTGTTTTTTAAATATTTCATTATATGGAAATTAAGTGGCCAGGATAATCTTTTCACGAGTTCACACTTACATACAATTAGAGGGAGTAAAGTTTAATGCGTATTTGGTGTGCTGTCCGGGGAGAGGGCTCCGAGCTCGGAATTTGGCCCAAACCTTGAGTACTCCCCCTGTATGTAAATGGTTAGGACTAGAAGTGTGGAGAAGGGGTGGTGGAGGGATGCTGCTAAACTGTCAACGAATTGAGGTGAGACTGCTGAATATATATACACCTCTTATCATTGATTGCTGAGTGTTCTCCACTCGTGTTAATTATAAAAAATCATTAAGAATTCAACTTCTGCGTTCCACAGAAGAAAGTCATACAGTTTGGAGTAAATAATGAGAGGATTTTCATTTTTGGGTGAACTGTTCCGTTAATAAGGTATTATTGGGTACGTTGAAAGCTTGATACCTCATCTCCCATGTGCGGCAGAAACTCAAAGCGCATGGGTGGGCAAAAGACCTGATTGTACATGTCCATGATCTTGTGCTTGTCACTGCGAGGGTCCAGGTTGTCTACAGCATTCTCAATGATGTCCAGACCCTCATGGCGAGAGGTCTCCAGGTTATACTCAGCAGACAGATACGTCCTTAATGTGCGCGCCAAGCTAGCATGATATCCGAGGTCACAGCACTGTGGAAAGAAGAAAAATGAAAGATGAGTGATAAAGCGAGCCTGTATGACATTCAGAGGAACACCAATCCGATCTTTCTTCCTATGAAGACAGTATAAATGAAACTTTATTTGCCTAAATGTTTCCATGGTGATGTCTATTTTTAGCAGTCTTGAGATTTCACATTTCACTCTGGCAAGACAAACTGTAAGACAGGTAGCATCTCCTATGTCTCTGTGCATAGTGTCATTAAAATGACCTGATCTAAATGCGTGAATTTCGCCCTGTGGAGAATGAAGATCGTCAGTATCTATAATTAGAAGAACATGCGCAGTGGGATATCTTAGCTAATTAGTTTAAACGTGCAACAAATGTGCAAGTAACCTCTTTTAGCAACGTGGAGCAAGTTTAAAATTGCTTGAGGGAAACTATAAACCTCTGTGAGTCATTGCGATGAGGCAGTTACCGCTCTATTGGACTGTAAATCCATATATTATGCTCAAAAGGATTTGAGTGCAAACACTACATGGCCATAGCCTGTGGCACACTCTATTTAGCAGTACAAAGCTACAGGAGAGGAGGTGTACATTTGTAAAAAGCTAGTAATATCACCAAGTTTAGATCGGTACTTGCACATTCTTGGTCAAATAACAGCAATGGTGCTATTTCTCAGTATTTGCAAATAACTATAGATCATAATCACAAACAGAAGTAAATCCAGACATATTTATTGTGTATCAGTAATGCTGAAATCGCTATTTGCCCTGAGGCAAACGTATTTCGGTCTAAAGCAGAAAACCACACATTTTCTACTGTGCTTTGGGGATAGCAAGTTTTGCCATGATTTATAAACCTGTTTGCATTTGGTTCACTGTCAGTCTCTGAAAACTATTAAGCTTGACAGACCTACCCTACTTCTGACCCTGCACTCTTAAAAATAAAGGTTTGTCTTATCTAAAACCGTTTTAACTGTATAGGGTTCTAGATTTGAAAGGGGGAAATATATATATAAACAAATTAACTATCTATGTTTTTTGTCCATACAATAAAAGTCAGTTTTTAAAATATACAGTTCTTCAAAATACACTATATTGCCAAAAGTTTTGGGATGTCTGCCTTTACATGCACATGAACACATGATGAATGATGAGTCCTCATGAAATCAAAAATCTACCTTATTTACTTTGTTAGCAAGCATTACTAGTCTTAGGGTGAACAATTAATCCATGCAAGTTAATACACAGAAAAAAAATTGTTCGTCGTGGTAATCTTTAATCAAAATCTGAAAAGTAACTTCCGGTCTGGAAAGGCGTTTCTTTTCAGATGACGTCAGTTTGACGGCTTGAGTTTGAATATCCTTAACCACTTCAACCGTTTGTCTGCTACGAGCGAGAGATGGAGAGGCGGAGCGCTAAAGTAAAACCCTGCCCTCTATTCAATATTCCGTTTCGCTTGGAAATACGTCACAGAACTGAAATAAAATCAGTTGCAACTTCCGGTTCACTGGGACTTTAATGACATCCCATTCTTAATCCGTAGGGTTTAATATGGAGTTGGCCCAACCTTTGCAGCTATAACAGCTTCAACTCTTCTGGGAAGGCTTTCCACAAGGTTTAGGAGTGTGTTTATGAGTGAGAAGTGAGATGGTGGTCCAGTGGGTTAAACCATGGAACTGATATGCAGAAGGTCGCTGGTTCGATCCCAGCGGTCACCACCAGTGTGTCCTTGAGCAAGGCACTTTACTCCTTGTTGCTCCAGGGGAATTGTCCCTGTAATAAGGTCCCTGTAAGTCGCTTTGGATAAAAGTGTCTGCCAAATGCGTAAATGTTTATGGGAATTTTTGACCATTCTTCTAGAAGCCCATTTGTGAGGTTAGGCACTGATATTGGACGAGAAGGCCTGGCTGGCAGTCTCCGCTCTAATTCATCCCAAAGGTGTTCTATCGGGTTGAGCTCAGGACTCTGTACAGGTCAGTCAAGTTCCTCTACACCAAACTCGCCTATCCATGTCTTTATGGACCTTGCTTTGTGCACTGGTGCGCAGTCATGTTGGAACAGGAAGGGGCCATCCCCAAACTGTTCCCACAATGTTGGGAGCATGAAATTGTCCAAAATGTCTTGGTATGCTGAAACATTAAGAGTTCCTTTCACTGGAAATAAGGGGCCCAATCCCTGAAAAACAACCCCACACCATACTTTACACTTGGCACAATGCAGTCAGGCAGGTCTCCTGGCAACCGCCAAACCCAGATTTGTCAATCGGATTGCCAGACAAAGAAGCGTGATTCGTAACTCCATAGAACACATCTCCACTGTTTTAGAGTCCAGTGGCGGCGTGCTTTACACCACTGCATCCGGCGCTTTGCATTGCACTTGGTGATGTAAGGCTTGGATGCAGCTACTCGGCCATGGAAACCCATTCCATGAAGCTCGCTACGCACTGTTCTTGAGCTAATCTGAAGAGCACACAAAGTTTGGAGGTCTGTAGCTATAGACTCAGCAGAAAGTTGGCGACTTCTTTGTAGAAGGAGTCTGCATGCGTAGGTGCTTGATTTTATACACCTGTGGCCATGGAAGTGATTGGAACCCCTTAAATTAGTGAAAAGTATTGGTGTCCCAATACTTTTGGCAATATAGTGGATATTATTTTGTGTTCAACAGAGAAACCAAATTATGACCAGGTAAATTAGGATAAATGATGACAGAACTCATTTTGGGGTGAACTATCCTTTAAAACAGAGGATATGTAAAGCCCTCCTGGTTTCTTTGAAGCACCAGCACTATGGGTTGTGGTCATTCAAAAGTTTTGGATCAGCTAGCAAACCGTACATTTCTGGTATAAGGTAACCTGGCATCCTAATTCACCACGACAGGCCACAAGTACCACATGAATTTCTATATACCCAATGGTAGATGTGGGAGTTTGTGAGTTTTGGTTCAGTGGTTTCTACCACTTAGTGGTTTTAAAGGTAAACCTGTGTCAACAACCTAACTGGGAGCCCTTTACAGAGTTCTTACAACTTCAACGTGTCAAAAGTATAGAAAAAGCCTACAGGTTTACTGTCCGATACAACATTCCCTAACAAAACTAAGATAACAAAGATAAGCATGCAGTATGTGACTGCAGTAGTTTGCATAGAGGAATAAATCTTGGCTTAAAAGTTATCTATAATAGCTTATGTTTCCTCTCTGCCTTTGTTGCTGTTATCAGATGTACAAGTGTGTGTGTGCTGTGTGTGGGTTTGTATTTTCTTAAATTGCTCCAGGATATCAGGGCGTACTGATGGACAGCAATGTGACACTCTTTGCGTCTCTCAGCAGAAATCACAAAGGTTTGGTTTATCTACAGTATCCGTACTAATGCTAACATGACAGAGACAGGAGAGCCGAGCCAGGAGGGGAAATATTTCAGTATACTTCACATCAACAATCCAGTCTCAGCATATTTTTAATAGGATGATACCAGTGCCACTGACAGCCTTGTTATATATGCAAAAGTATTTTGTGAATTAAAAGCCGAAAATAGGTTTACATGCAATTAAGCTAGTAATTCCCTTTTCTTGTTACAGATCTGACAAAAAAATCATTCTGGTTTGACAGAATAATAGATTTAATCGTCCTTTGCTGAATGAAGCTGCAAAACAGATTAGAAGGTTACAGTAATGGGGATTCATATTTCAATAAAAACACAAACATCAGAGGGAGTAAGGAAATAAAATCAGTAGACAAATGCGATTCAATAACAATGACATTCTAGCAAAATGCAAAGCAAACGTTTAGAGAAAAGAAATGAGGCAAACCATATTAACAAGCAGACACTTCACCCACAATGCAAATAGAAACAGATGGAGTTGAGCCCTCATCAGTTCAACTCTTTAAATCCAAGCTGATACACACACAAGAAAATGCATGCCTCATTGTGCATACTCACATCAATCATATCCGAAACATCATGGATGTAATATTTTGCCACGACGGCGTTGGTGGCTGCCAGGTTCAATAAATAGTCATTGCGGGCTTTTGTGCATTTCAGTTTGTTCTCGGAGTACTTGGCTTGCCTCTGGAAGGAAACAAAATTGGGAATAAATCAGTTAATCGTTATTGTTAGTGTTACCTAATCAGTAATGCATCACTTTTCAATTTACAACAAAATATCAGAGTTACTTTTTCAAGTAACTTTGTTTTCCCATTTATTGACTGATACCTCTGATACCCCCATGTTGAGGAGTAATGTGTAGAGGTTTTTGTGCGCTGTGTAAACATGCTGGTTATTGTAGTTCTAGACTAAATGTGAGCCGGCATTTACTCATCCCACTTGCACAAAAACAGATTCAGTATTCTTCAAAATGAATAAAAACAGTGAAATGCAAACTCAGAATATTACACAAACCTGCACTAAGTATACATGTTAAATAGCACAAATATACTTTATGCATTTATTCTCACTTTATTAACCAATGTCTTTGCTGCTGACCACACTAAGTGAAAATTACTTTAGTTAACCATCATATTTGCTTTTAATTCTTTTGTTTTTATTGCTGAACTAAGAGCATTGAACTTTCTTCTCCTGTGTCCTATTCTTTTGTAACTTTTGTAGCTTAATGTAACATAACACATTACTTTTCATAAAAAGTAATTAAGTCATGCAATTGCACTCTTTTTAAAGGGAGGAACCCAATATAGTAACGCAATACTTTATTCAAATTAACATTAGTTGTTTTCAGTAATAGGGTTGATCGGGGCTTGTTGTGACACTAAGTTGTCACAATATTAACTTGACACTGATTTAAAAGGAATACACTTGCTTGAAATATTAAGGTAAACAAAAAAATGAACAACATATCTATATTCTAAATGTTTTACAGATTATTTTCAATGTTTTTTTTCAACTTGTAACTTGTGGCAGACATTTTTATCAAAAGTGACTAAAGTTTCATTCAAGGTACACATTTTATAAGTTGTTGCTTGAACCCATGACCTTTTGCCATTCTCTACTGTTTGAGTTACAGATATAGCCCTTGCGACAACTTTCCATTAAGGAAACTAGCCCCAGTAAATCAAAATTACTTGTTAAAGGATTAGTGTACTTTAAAATAAAAATTACCCCATGATTTACTCACCCTCAAGCCAAGTGGAGTACGTTTATGATGAATGGATGCACTTTTTTGATATTTAACCCCGTTCACTGCCATTTTAATGCTTGGAAGCGTCAGGATATTTATTAATATAACTCTGATTGTGTTCATCAGAAAGAAGAAAGTCATATACGCCTAGGATGGCTTGAGGGTGAGTAAATAATGGGATAATTTTCATTTCAAAGTGAAGTAATCCTTTAATGGTACTCAAAGACACAATAGAACATATCTTTTGGAGTTTACAGATATTATAAGTAGTACAGATATTATATGAGCAGCCTGCAATTTTTAATCGTAGGTAAAAAGCATGAAGAACAATTTAAGCATGCTGCGTTAGTTCAGGCAGGCCACGTAGTCAAGCTCCGCTATCAGCAGATTGGAAGATTCCAACTCCGCCCATATCAGGTGAGCCGATTCCTATGCACTCAATTGACCTATCGGTAAGCCCCTCCCCTCGAACGCAGATGAGCCAATAGCAGTTGAGTATCAGTTGCGCTGGGACCGGAACTCGGACATCTTTAGGTTTCAGCGCCATAGAGAGACATTGGAACTTCCGAAGCTCTCATCGGTTTGATGGTGTTTATGCTACAAAAATGCTAAAATGTCGTGCCTGAGGTACTGTAACACTGATTCCAGGTATCCTGAGAGGATTTTCTGTTTGTCATACTCTCGTTAAGTTTCGATTAAAGTCCCTGCTAACATACAAACCGAAATAACTAACTGTTCTCACATCATGTAACACTGTAGGTCAAAAACACGAAGGTCTACATTTCAGTGTCTCTCCATATTAAACTGGTTATATGTAAATTAATTTAATTTTAGATATGTTTAAGGACTACTTTATCTGTCCTACTAAGGGGGACTCATATTTTGATGGGTATTATAGTCTACGGCTTAACGTTAGTGAAAGGAAGAGCTTGCACGCAGTTTATCGGAATTGTTTGGTTTAAAGTTAACACGTTATTAACTGCACCCCCGAAAAGGCATACGGTCTTTGTATATGTTTGTTTACTGTTAGTTGTATTATATGAGTGTTTTTGTGTAATTTGCTGTGTATGTTAATGGTAATGCAACGCAGAGAGAGAGTTTGTGAATGAGACGTTAATGCGCACTTCTTATGCTTTGTTTGTTCAGCTCTTACGATGATTTTTTTGGAGTGAAAAAGGACATAATAAACTTGATAAACCATCAGTAAAGTTTGGCCATCATTCGGACGGGGTATACGCTACATTCTGTGTCCAAACACATCTTGGGATAAGGTTTTCACACTGACAGCTGTACATTGTAAGACATAGCAACTCCGTTTGTTTGTCCGAGTTAGCAACAGTAACTAAGGGGGGCGGGGCTTACCGATAGGTCAATTGGCAACTCTCAAACAGGGCGCCTTACTTAAGTGCAGCTTCAATTCAGTCTGCCAGCTTGGCTGCTTCTACTGCACGCTGCTTTGCAACCCACCTCCACCCCAGCTCCTCCTTAAACTGTGTTTAACTTAATCAATGTCATTCTGTTGTCATGGATGCATGCTCTGTTCTCAATAAGGGATTTACACTGCCCTCCCAGTTTAAAAATATGGGAGGTTGTCCCCAGAAGCTGCTGCTGTTCCCTGTCTTGGCTTTTAATGGAGCTCATGATAAGGACAGGGATTTATAACATATCGGCAAATCTAAATTTAGCAAAATATGCCAATAAAAAGTTGTCTAAAAGTTTGTCTATGATGTTTTTGACTTAAGTGGCCCTGACTGAAATGGATATAAAACGTCTACATTCTGAGAGACTGAATAATGACATACTGTGTATACCATAGAACAGTTTTCAGAGAATTGGGGTTATTATCATTAACTAAAACTAAAATGAAAACTTAATAAAAATATAAAGACATTTAACAATCAAACAAAAATGAGCAAAAACTATAACAGTATATGAATGATACTAAAATAACACTGCGTTGAATTGAAACGGGACATACAGACTGAGTCTCATCTGCTTATGAGATCCAGCTGGGTCCTGCTGAATTTTTCATCAAAAAGCTTGAGCACTCAAAGCAGACAGCTGCTCTAGTACCATTAATAACAGCTGACTGCTACATAATTGTATTGACAAAACAAAATCCTTAAATGAAGAACAAACACCAGTGATTTGTATATGCCAGTACAAATGCTTGAAAACTGATCAAATGAGTTGAGGCTGACTGATTAAACCATCACTGTTACGCGAGTATGTTATGAAAGCAAATATGACAGGAGCAATATAAGTGCAGACTATTATTTAAACTTAAGCAGTCAATTGCTACTTACAAGGGAACATCATCATATAGTTCAAACAAAGCCTTTTAATTATCTGGGTTCGTATTATAGTAATCTCTTGTAAGTTTAAATACTACCTGTAATAAAAGTGGCGTTTATGTTTCCAGCATATAAACGGAATAAATGATGCAGTGTATTTCATGTTATCATACTTGTTTTGTAATATTCACATTTAAAAATCTAAAATTAGGGCTGCACAATTCTGATCATTATCAATTGCCAATTATTACAATCTACAACTGGATTTTTATTTGCGCAGTTCAAAACGTATTTCCGCATGATCAGACTACACATTAGCTATGATAGTCCATCAAGGCTATTTAGGCTTGCAGGTGTGCTAAGATCACCACAGAGTCTGCTAGCCTGCGAAATCAGGTCAGGCTGCAGAGAGAAACACAGAGCATCCATGGCTACCATGGTTATAAATAGTGTGAGGCTGAGTGGCTTTCATGCCAACATCTCTACGCATTGCAGCCTGAAAGTGGAGGAAGGGAGGGAGAGAGAGAGAGAGAGAGAGAGAGAGAGAGAGAGAGCACAGCAGAAGGAGAAAAACAGCAGCACAAAGAGCAAAAGTGAGAGAGAGAGAGAGAGAGAGAGAGAGAGAGAGAGAGAGAGAGAGAGCTGGCTAGTTAAAGAAACAGAATTCATTCACACGAAAAACGTCTCATGTGAAAAGCACAATATTCCTGTATGTTGATTTATAATTTTATTGTTGTATAGTGTCACAGTCATTATGAGTTAGCTTCCTGTGAGTGCATATCACTAGCTATGAATTAGCATGAATTCGATGATTTACAGCTGAAGTCACTGACCTGAAATGTTGAATCTGGTTTGTGTGAGTAGCCAGCCATTCAGTCTCCGGGCTGTCTACAGTCTTACTGACCTCATTGTCCATTCTTAGATAAGGCTCAGCCCACATTCATTTTTATAAACCCATCCATCAGGTTCATTCAAAGCTTAGTGCCTACATTGCTTTTAAGAGCCGATGAGACGGTAACTAGGAAGAAGGTGGGATTGCTTCTAAATGTATTTTGCAATATTTCAGGATAGGGCTGCACGATCTAATTAAGCCGAGTAATTAAATCTAATTGCAATATTGCAATAAAAATTGTGATTCAGATTTAAAATGTGATTAAAAAAAGGTCCAGGTGTGCTGTGCTTGTTTGTATGGCTGCCCAATTTGGCGAATTATTTGTGATATATATATATATATATATATATATATATATATATATATATATATATATGACTATATTATACACTGATCAAGCATAACATTATGAACATCTTCCTAATATT
This sequence comes from Gobio gobio, assembly GCF_949357685.1. NCBI lineage: Eukaryota > Metazoa > Chordata > Actinopteri > Cypriniformes > Gobionidae > Gobio > Gobio gobio. The sequence continues at coordinate 13,513,198 of NC_137110.1, forward strand.
GTGTTGTTCCCCCTTTTGCTGCCAAAACAGCCCTGATCCGTCGAGGCATGGACTCCACTAGACCCCTGAAGGTGTGCTGTGGTATCTGGCAACAAAGATGTTAGCAGCAGAACCTTTAAGTCCTGTAAGTTGCGAGGTGGGTCATCAATGGATCGGACTTGTTGTTTGTTCAGCACATCCTACAGATGCCATGAAAGGTTTCCATGAAAGGGTGAACATGGTCTGCAACAATGCTTAGGTAGGTGGTACGTGTCAAAGTAACATCCACATGGATGGCAGGACCCGAGGTTTCCCAGCAGAACATTGCCCAAAGCATCAACACTTTTTATCCAAAGCAACGTACGATGCATTAAAGGTATTTCAATTTTGATCAGTTCTTGCTTTCCCTGGGGGAATCGAACCCATAACCTTGGCATTGGTAATGTCATGTTCTCCTGTTTGAGATACAGGAACGCTATAAATAATAATAATAATAATTAGGCATGCTATAAACTACACAAATTTGCAGATATGCATTTGTGTGGAACAGCATTTACTTCTAATCGAAGTTCGTTTCTGGTTTAATTCTCGCAAAGAGGCATCATGATTGTGCACTTGGAACTCTTAACCAACAACAAGGGCACTTAACCTAAGGTTATTCCGGGGGGACTGTCTATCTATTAAGTGCACTGAAAGCAGCTTTGGATAAAAAGACTAATTTATAACATCGGTCAAGACGATGATATATAAAAATGGGCTTTTACATCCTATCACGGTCAATGAGCGACAAACAGCTTTATCCTCCATTGTGCACAGAATATATACACCACTTGAAATAAGATAAACATTTCTCTTAAAGGGTCACAATCCTACTTGAGAGTGACGGGAGAGGAAATGAATGTGATTCTAGGCTGCAACGGCGCTCTGGTTTAATAAAAACCGGTTGGCATTATGAGTCACTCTGCCAAGCATTATGAGCTCGGCCGTCTCATAAGAGTAATCTCACCTTCTCCTTCATCTTCTCAATCTTCCTGACCGAGCTGCGGCGCTGGGGTCGGTCCTCGTGGCGCAGGAGGTTGACGTTAAGGTCTCCAGATTTGCTAAATTGCTTCTCCTCTTGTTTCTCTGCCTCCTTCAGCTTGCTCTCTGCACTGATGCTCTCCGTGTGGTACATGTGATAAGTCTTCATCACCTGTAGGATGATATAAAATACTATAAAGACCCGTCTAACAGCTGCGAAAACAAGTGATATTTTGCAAAGAGTTTTAATTTCTGCTCTGTTCCACTTGGTAGCCCCGCCCACTCTGAAATCTCATTGGTCCAAAATCCTTAATTAAAACAGGCTTAATGAGTCATTATTCACTGATAATCTTCCATTGTACAGCCACATTTCATTCACGTTTCCAAATAATTAGAACAATGGGTTTTGGCAGCATTAACATCAAATCTGTTGGAATACTGGAAGCACAAATGAGATTTGAGACCTATGGTTAGGGTTGGGAACCGAGAACCGGTTCTTATTTAGAACCGAAACTGATTTTTGAAAAATACCAGAACCGCGCGAAATTCCTAAGTTTCGGTTCCGAAAACGGTTCTGGTGCAATGTGTGTGCGAAGCGCTGGAAGCGTATCCTTTCATAGCGAGTGACAGCCAGTGTTGCCAAGTCCGTGGTTTTCCCGCTTTCCCGTTTTCCACTGTTGCCGCGGGCTGTGTTTCATGTCCGCGGGTTGAAGCGATCGGGTTTTGTTGTGAAAACCTGGCAACTCTGGCTCACCTCATCATGAATATTAATGACGTTGCCTGCCGCTTCCAGGAGTGCAGCAGTTCAGCACTGAAAGCCCTCGCGCTACACATTTACGGTTTTGCGTCAGATATTTTCTCGTTGACCACCAGCATGGCGAAGAGAAAGTCACAAGTATGGATTCATTTCCAAAGAATGAATGATAATGAAGCAAAATGTGAAAAGTTAATAACATGCAAAGGAGGCTGCACTAGCAATTTGACAAAACATTTGCTACAGCACAAAGTGCCTCAGGGCTTATACCAGATTTATAGTGTAAGGCCTATATATATATATATATATATATATATATATATATATATATATATATATATATATATATATATATATATATATATATATATATATATATATATATATATATATATATATATATATATATATATATATATATATATATGTATATATGTATATATATATATATGTATATATGTATATGTATATATGTATATGTATGTATATATATATGTATGTATGTCAACCGTTGAGTCACCATGGTTTAGGTAAGCGTTTAGGCACAATTACCTTTGTAATGCTGAATTGCAATTTATTATTTACAAGTTCACTGAATAACTGAAATACTATTAAATTAATATACAACTAATTAATAAATATAACTAATAAATATAATTTATAACTTGGTTTTATTCAGAGACAGAGAGATAAAATGTAATAAGACAATTTCAGAGGTGTTCATTTGAAAAACAATGTGTTGCAAGAATGGCTTAATTAATACTGTAATATATGTACAGTACAGGACTTTTTTGACATTGCCAACCTGTAAATTAATTTTAGAGCAAGTAATAAACACAAAATGGATTGTTTGAGTTGCGTATTGTGCCTTTTTCCTTTACCACTATTTGTGTAATAATTTTAATGGAACCGGAATCGGAACCGGAATCGTTAGGCGGAACCGAAACCGGAACCGGAACCGAAAAATTTCTCACGATTCCCAACCCTACCTATGGTACAGGGGAATATTTTCGGAACAAGCTGATTTTATTTTTATTTATTTAGAAATAAATGTATACTGTGTATTCAGCAGGAGGCATCCAATTGATCAAACGTGACAGTAGAGACATTTATAATGCTAGAAAAGATTTTCGTTTCAAACAAATGGTGTTCTTTTGGACTTTCAATTCATCAAAGAATCCTGAAGAACGGTTTCTACAAAGATGTTAAGCATGCACTACTGTTTTCAGCAGAAAAAGAAATGTTTCTTGACCAAACGTCAGCATATTAGAATGATTTCTGAAGGATCACGACACTGAAGACTGAAAATCACACAAATCAATTACATTTTAAAATATATTAAAAATAGAAAACAGTTATTTTAAACTGTAATAATATTTCACAATATTACTGTATTTTTCATTAGATAAATTCAGCTTTGTTGAGCATAAGAGACACAGTGTATCATGTGTATATTTTCCTTCTTTTTTTTCTTTTTTCATTTACTTAGATTATACAGAAAAGTGCAGCGTGTAAAGACTGCACAATACTGGGCTCCATAGAACAAGGAAAGTCATACAGGTTTGAACAAAATGAAGTAATTTTGAAGTGAACTAACCCTTTAATATCATCTCGGCACATTAAACTGAGATATAAGAAAGTAACTAACATTATAACATATACTTTTCTATGGTGATACAAAACAACTCAATCCTGAAACTGCCTTGAAATGATCTCCAGACTAGTTTCATTCCAGGGAAGGTGTGTCGTTCTCAGTTGAGGAGGATCAGATGTATTCCCGTCAGCTCTACAGAGCAGGCCATCTCATGAATATGCATGAGAGTATGGACTTGGCAGATATACCATACCACCCATAATCCGGCCTCTTTCCACCAAAAGTCCAAGCCTTCCAGTCAAGCCAGGGATGACAGAGGCTGAAAGAGGGGGCGATCTAAAGACAATGAGATTCTGAAGGAAGTGTGTATGAAACACAAAGCTGATTCGAACAAACCCGCACATTTTTACTCCGAAAACAGCTTCCTGTACGAGCTCTATTTATTTTTTGAGCGCTGAGCTCTGTTTATTTAATATTTATCCTTTATTTTTTGGACATTCGTTTTAGAATTATTGCACTTATATCAACAAGTTAGTTATTCTAAATCTAAATTATTCCTTCATTCTACCTAGTAGTGCCACTCCTGCCCACCCTACTCTTAAAGCAGCCTGGTTGTACATGCGAAACACACTGATGAACATCCAAAAATATAATCAAAACAAAAACGAATAAAACCACCCAGACATGATTATTAAAAAATGGTGACTTTTACTGCTGGTGATGACTAATGATTTTAAAGGGGACCTATTATGCAAAATTCACTTTTACATGGTGTCGGCATGGTGTACACAGCCACCCTATAATGGCAAAAATCGTTTTCTTTTTTTTATCCCCATAAAGCATAAGCAGTGTCTCAGAATAAAGCCGCGGCCACACTAGACTTTGAGCATGCAAAATGTATTCGCACACATCAACGATCGTGATATGACGTCACTCTCTGAAGCATCTTTTTTATAAACATGAACTCAACATATAACAAATAGTACTACATTCAAAATGTAAAAAATATTAGGGCTGTCAATCGATTAAAATATTTAATCGCGATTAATCGCATGATTGTCATGCGTTAACTCGCGATTAATCGCAGCTTAATCGCACATTTGTATCAGTTCTAAATGTACCTTAAATTAATACGTTTCAAGTTTTTAATACTCTAATCAACATGGGTATGGACAAATATGCATGCATTATGCAAATTTATGTTTATTATTAGTGAAACCATACTCAACAGAGCATGACAACTAGACATGTATCAAAGGTCATAGATGTTTTTCAAAGAACTTGTGCATGTCTCTTAAGCTTAAGCTTAAAAATTCAGAATAAGCAGTGATTTCTCTCATTTTAAAAATAGAAATAAAGGGCGTTTTCACACTGGCAGTTTAGTTCAGAATGGGGCACAGTTCGTATGAAAAATTGGTAATGTGAAAGCTGTCATGCGGACCTGGGTGCGCACCACACCATACCTGGAGGAGGATGTAACAAGTAGGAATATAGTGTGGCCCCTTTAAGAGCTGCACGCTCCCTGTTGAACTGCCTGCATTTTGTGTGTGCACTTTGCGCCTTGAGCACTCCCATGTGTGCGGATTATTTTCTGTTGCTCACATTTAGTTATTTAGTTTTATTTAGTAACACCGTGGACGGAATGGAGTTTGTGACGCACTCTTGTGAGAGTTTCACGGGGAATAAAGTGCGAGCTGTTTAATGTCAATCGCCTCAGTGTTTGCATTAACTCCAGTTAAGTGAGTTATCCCTATTTTTTTCATCCGGACACAAGGTGGTCTGAGTTCGGTTGCACTCAAACTGTGCCACGATTCACGTGAACCGTGTGAGAAACATGGACTCGGGAGCGCTCTTGTTCAGAAAAGTAACCTGTGCATTCGTTTTAGCCGATTGTAATGTATTTAGTTCAATAAAACACATAAGTGGTGATGGTGTTAATGATTTACCTTGGATATGAGCGAGAGTGAGCTTGCAGTGTTTTCGCGCATCGGACTTTGACTGCAGCATACACTTTAAACAGTTAAACAGAATAGTAATGTTAATGTTAACCCCTTTCTTTCCCCAGTTCTGTTTGCTGCTGCATCCTTTACGTCTATGGCTGCTCTCAATTTCTCCAACTAAGGGGTAGGCCACGGGTTAAACAGAAAATGCGCGCTGCGTTAATCACACTTAATAAAATTAGTGCCGTTAAAATGAATTTGCGTTAATGTTATTAACGCATTAATTTTGACAACCCTAAAAAATATACAATCTACTCGACTAACTGCAATTTAAATTCAGCCAAGAGGTCACGCCCGTGATATATCGATCTTCTACTGGTCACACATAGTCACGTGATGCGAATTCGCAATGTCACAAGAGCGTGACTGCAATAGAGATGATAATCAAAACCAAACAGATGTTTTAGATGTTTTATCTGTACAGGCTCCGCCCTCTTCTGGAAAGCTGTGTGAGGAGCAGCAGCTCATTTGCATTTAAAGATACATGCACAAAAACAGCATGTTTTTGCTTGCACTAATGTGCATTTACAAAATGGTATAATAAATGATCTGTGGAGTATTTTGAATTGTGAGTGTGAGGAGTGGGGGCGGCATGACAGTGTTTTGCCTAGAGCGGCAGTTGTGTGTGACAGGAGGTGTTCGCAACAATGCAAACTGTTTTACCTCATGTCTGATTGGTGTGACCTAGTCTGCTATTCAACCCTATTATAGTCTCTGCTCAAACAATAGAACAGAGCAAGTGGGGGGGGGGGACTCTCTGCACCATTGCCCTGGTTTATTTCTCTCCTTATAGCCGGCAGATGCATGTCAGACAGTATTTTCAATAAAATGCTTATTAAATCAGCCAGCCTGCAGGCGTCCACAGACTGCTCATCTGCACCGACCCTGACATTAATGTACATACACTCAGCTATTCCACTTTACCTTTAAACTCACAGATCATCAGCTCATTCCAGAGGAGGTCATCAAGTGCGTCCGCACGATGGCACTATGGATGCTTTTAGTGCTGTTTCCTCTGTGATTTAAAGATTTAATGTGTTTGTGCTACAAGTGGTACAATATGAAATTAAACAGCAAAAATATCGATTGATTATGACCAGGTTTCCCCCCCATCTTCCATTATTTGAACAAACAGGCAGTATTGTCTCAAAATGTACAGGTTGTTTAAGCCAGAAGTTGTAAAACAGCTCAAACAAACAATGTTTTAAAAGAGCTACAGTGTTTACACTTTTTGTGGAAGCTAACCTATGAATGACTTACTTAAAGGTGCAGTGTGTAGCATTTATGAGGATTTATTGACAGAAATGCAATATAATATACATAACTATGTTTTCAGTGGACAATGTTTTCAATGTTTTTATTACCTGAGAATGAGCCATTTCTATCTCCATACAACGCAGGGCCACTAACAGTGAAATCTGCATTTTGTGCCGTCATGTTTCTACAGTAGCCCTAAACGGACAAACATCTCTACACAGCGCTAGTCACTCTCTGTTCTCTCAGACGATTACAATTTTGTCCTGGGTTGGCCCCCGTAGCTCTCTATGTGCTTCGAAAGGGAGGGGTGAGCGTTGGATGATTGCAATTCACAACCTCACCGCTAGATGGCACTAAAATTCACACACTGTCCCTTTAAAAGGAAAAGTATCCAGGTGGATGCTGCACATTGGTGGTGGATGAGGAGATTCCCCACTTCTATGTAAAGCGCTTTGAGTGCCTAGAAAAGCGCTATATAAATGTATCAAATTATTAAATTATAATAATTACAGAAAACTCAGAGTGAAAATGTAAAAAGTTCTAAAAATGTATGTATAATTTACTGAATTCAATTAAAAACGATAATTCTGATTAAAATTACTATAATGATGCCCAACTATATGTACATTTATGCTGTAATATAATCAATAATGAACAAAAATGTTAGATGAAACATGAATTGAACAAAAAAAACTAAAACAAAAAAAATCTAACAAATCATGACCAACATTTTCGATAAATAATACAAAATATTTTAACATGAAAAATGAACATTACCTTTTGGTAACATACACCGTTCAAAAGCTTTTTTATGGATTTGTCTTATGATTAAAGTCACATTTATTGATTGCATTCACAGATAAGTATGCATTTATGAACAAAAATACAGTAAAACGGTAATATTATGTATTACAATTAAAAATAAATGTTTTCTAATTTAATATTTAAAAAAAATGTTATTTGTTCCTGTGATGGCAAAGCTTTTAATATTATCAATATTCAAATGGTGTGCTCCTAAATGTTTTTGTGGAAACCATGATACTTTTTTTTATGATTGTTTGATAAAAAGTTCAAAGAACATCATTTATTTGAAATTGACAAATGTCTTTACTGTCAAAAGAATCCGAAAGGTAGTTTATGTAAGATGAATCATTTTATGAACAAGATCAACCACAAAATTATGACTATTTCAGTCACAGATACTTCAAAATGTAGACATGCACACATAGAGCATGGTGAAGCCATGTTAAATCTTCTAAATTCAATACACCTACGCCATTAGCCTTGTTCTTCGAACTAATATAACATGTTCCAGTCATTAACCGTTACACAGTATCCATGGCCCGATGTCCCTAGTATTCCCTGATGGAAAAAGCTGTTTCCTCAAGCTCATTAGGAAGAGGATGCAAAGGATGTTTCTCAGAGAAGTGCTAGCTGTGTCTGGCCCCAGGACAGATCACCAGCCCTTTTAACAGGGTCTAGTAAACATACACATATGTGAGAAATGTCTTCGAGCTAACAGATTTTTAGACAGTGTACTCTGCCGTTTCACATGAGGTTGTGTAAATGACGCAGTCATTGCAAGGTTGATGGAGGGCAAAATCTGGTGCTAGAAGCCGTGGCATGCATGATTGGCTGTTACAATGCACTAAAACCTTGCTGACATCAGCATGGATGCACCATTACGTCCAGATAATACAGCTTAGAACTGATCCATCAGAATTTAAAAACATTATTTTATCAATGACACAAAACAAGCTAAAATCCCTTTTACAAACTTAATAAGGCCACAACACTCACAGTGACATTCTTAAAACTGCAGGGCAGGCTGAACTCATGAATGAAAAATACTGAGCTGGTGTGTAAATTTGACAGGATCTATGTACTCCGGTGCAGGAGAAAATCTGGGTTAGCAGCACACAGCTCCTCCCAAGGCTGTCACTCATCAGCCCATAACCCTCAAAGAGAACACAGCAAAGGAACATGTTTACAAGCAGGCTTGATGGACATGGCTGGCAAATCTCCAGCATCAAAATTGTATTTACAGGCATGTTGAGGTGAGATGACCTAAGCTGTGAAGAGCAACGCTAGGGCAAAGCTGACATTAGATACAGCTCAGGGACATCTTTAAACACGTTTAATTCTGATGTGCACACAATCCTGTTATGATTAATAAAATCTAAAATGTCTCATACAAATGACTCTTAATATGATTGCAAACTTTGTTCTGGTACAGCCCTGATGAAGATTTGTAGCAGTTCTTGCAAAATAACCATATAACTGGTATTTTGTAGTAAGATCATAGCAAACACATGTAACCTCATGGATAACTCCTCCTCATGGCTACAACAAGCTAAATATGGTTTTCGCAATTTTGAATGAAATGAAATAATAAAATAATTTTAGCACAGAAGAAACTGTTTTATAAAAAGCCATATATTTGCCTTAAAAGCAGTTAAAGGGTACATAACACACAACGTTTCTGTCAATCTCATGTTAATCTTGAGTTGCATCCTTCATATCTATGAAGGGTCTTTCTTTAGTTGTATCATATTTATAAAATACAGATTCTTTCCGAAAACAGCCGAGCTCGTGGATGCGTGCAGTGGGCGGAGCTAAAGAGTCACAAGCGCGTGCACACACACACACACACACACACACACACACACACACACACACACACACACATCATGGCATTATCCATGGATAACTTTTGATTCACTATATGTTCCTGTTGTTTACATTATATGCACTTACGCGCCGATTGCCAACAAAACAGACATTTGATGCAGTTTCAACTCATGACCGGGAACAAATAAAAACACTCGCAGAACTCCGTTACTGCTCCGGAAAAAATAAACTGCCTCCACTGTTCCCTTAACTCTTTCCCACCAAACACGGAATTTTCCATTATTTGTGAGAAAACGCTTCCCTGCCAAACACGGAATTTTCTGTGTTTCCGTGTTTTCACTGTTAGATACTAGGTGGCGCTATTACGCATCTTCTGAATGAGTAAAGAATCTCCAGATCAAAAGACAGATGAAGAAGACGCATAAAAAACAAGCAATCGCATGTAAGCAGATGCATATGTAAAATAACATGATCATCAACATTAAACATAAATAAATCAAAACTATCTAATGTTGCTGAATGAAATGTCGATCTAGGGCGAGCTATAGGACTGTCTCCATCTGTGTTTGATCATCATTCTGAATCTGATCTGGATGTAGTCTTTGACAAAAACGTTATTTTTGACTTTTTGTTCAAAATGTTTTGTTTTTTAATGAAACTTCCCTATATTTAAGTGTTGATAAAAAAGGAATGCATGAAGCTGGAATAAAACTTTTTGTTTGTTTGTTTGTTTAAAAGCAGAGGGTCTATTCTTTCTTTTGATATACTGCATGTTCAGATATTCATACAACAAAATATTCTGTCGGCCATTACATTTTTGTGAAAATGATCAAAAACCCTGGCGGTTGCTGGCAACTTTTTTTTTAAACGTTGGTGGGGAAAGAGTTAACGCTGGGTTATTTGGGAAGCTGCACAGGTTATCTTTCCCTCACAACCAAAAACACACTTCTTTAGTGACATTAACACACTTCTTTAGTGACATTGTTGATTTCGTGGTCTAAAAACAAAATGACAGCGCTGCCGACAGCTTCAGTTCTCGCTCTGGTTGATGTGTGCATCCGCTCATCTCGGAGAAGTGCCCATACAAGTAATTCCGCCCTTTATGAAGTCATACAGGGCCATACTCAAAAAAAACTTTCCGAAACTTACTTAAATCCTGAAGGAGTGTATGTGGCACATAAATACTCTTTCATACGTCCAACTCATTTTTAGAAATTCTGCCCATGTTTACCATGAGAATCCAACTATTTAACAGTGTAAATAAGTCAGAATGCATGAAATAGCATTAATTGAGATGTTACCACATGAAGTACATTCTCACCATTCTTAGGTTGAAAAACTGACAAAACATTTATTCTCACAACTAGCACCACTGCCTTGAGGTTTTGTGGCCACTTAGGTTTGTCCGAGAGCTGTGCAATGATAGTCTCCTTTCCTTCGCTAAGCCGCATTAGCTCAGTATTTGAGCATTAGCCAGAGCCCTTAAACTAACATGCAATGATTTATATACAACTTCCAGTTCCACACAAACTGCCTGGAGCACATCTACATGCTTTTGTACCGTGGTACACACCCTAACTGCTACCATTTCAACCCCTTAAGTGCTGCTGAAAATTTTGAGACATTCTAAGTAAACTATTTCCCTGTCAACTGGTCAAAGACAGAATGTCTTTTGTAAGACCTTGTGATCGACGAGGAGAATGAGGTTCAACTGGCTAAATGGGCAGCACCAACTCGTTCATCATTTCAGATTGATGGTCCTCATTGTGTGCAGGCTAATGTCTTTAAAGGGATAGCTCACCCAAAAATGAAAATGTTGTCATCATTTGCTCACCCTCATTTTGTTCCAGTTTCTTTCTTCTGTTGAACACAAAAGAAGACATTTTAGAGAACGCTGGTAAACAGACTGTTGACGGCACCCATTGATTTCCATAGTATTTTTTTCCTACTATGGAAGTCAATGGGTGCCGTCAACTGTTTGGTTGCCAACATTCTTTAAAAAAAATATTTTTATTTTGTTCAACAGAAGATAGAGATTCATACAGTTTTGGAACAAATTAAAAGGTGAGTAAGTAATGACAGCATTTTAATTTTTGGGTGAACTATCCCTTTAAGACCCCGATGCACGAGAATAAATGACCGAATAGAATGTAACAGAATAGGAAGGAAAGGCAGGACTTCGATTCCTGCATTATGATTTCTCCTGTGTACCATACCATAACAGAGGAAAGAGCTGCAACCTTGCTTAAAAATGTAAGAGAAACAATGTCCCATTACATCATGGGTTTTGAAGGCCTGCAATTCCAACTCTTTCACATAAAATTCAGTCACATGTCTATGTCTTTGGGGAGGGGCTCCCAAAGTCAACACTTAAATTCGTATGCATAGATGCATGTTTAATAGAGCTTCAAGTGCAGTTGTGCAAGGGCACTGCGCTATAGACAAATTTCCTTAAAGCTACAGAATTTATAATGAGCCGTTCACCGTCTCATCATTTAGGTAAAAGGATTGCTGTTCTCAAATACAGCACACAACCAATATTCCAATGTACTTCAGCTCTCATTTATTACAGGCCTGTTCCCTGGCAAAAGCTGCTGAGCTTTTACGTTCCACAAATGTGCAAAAGTCACATTACTGTAAATTACAAAAACAGAAAACACTACTTTAACTTTTTCAAGCTTCTCAGATAGAGCTAAAAAGAATTAAATACATCGTTTTAGTATTCAGGTTGATTGACAGAATACATAGAAGAAGAAAAATGAAGAACCATTGATCCCCTAACACACTGTAAAACCAATGCAGAAATTTCACATTGCACATTAGGACTGCAGAAGCTTTACATTCATATTTATTCTTCTACATTCAGAACACATACCTCAACCTACAGAAGAGAGGCAGAAGGATCAATACTTAAAGCGTCTAGTGCAGACTCTCTTTCATTTTTACTGTAAAGCTGTTTATCAAGAACAGTTGATCATAAGCAAGCCATCCTCTATCAAGCATATTTAATGTAGAGGTTTCACAAAGTGTGATTTTTTAAAATATTCATCATAACTGTGTTTAGCATAATACTACATTAGTATTAGCGTTAAATTAGCATAATTTAAATTAGTGGTCAACCTATAGTATATGGGATTTTAAATGAGCAGACACTGACATTTAAGTGTGTATAAAAAGATAATATATTTAAAATAAAAAATGCTAAATATCTGAATTGAGCTTTTATTTTAAACATGATGAAGGGCAATATTCCCTCAAAATAAAAAATAAAAATATTGAAAACCGAAAATGTGCATCTATTGACTGACAAGGCTGTCACAAGAGCAATCGAGTGCTGTTATTGGCATATGCCAATAATCTCAAAGTGGCCAAATATGACATTAAATATGGTAAAATTGTATTTTAAAAAATTCTATTGTTAAAAAATTCTATTGACTCCCTTTTATTTTTATTGTCAATCTGTATATCAAGAACAGTTGATCAAATGCAAGCCATGCTCTATCAAGCAAATTTAATGTAAAGGTTTTTTATATTCATAACACTGTTTGGCATAATACTAAATTAGCATTCATGTTAAATTAGCATAATGTATGCATAATTAGCTAATTGTATTTGATGATCTATTGTAATGATGAGAATGTGTGTGTGTGTGTGTGTGTATGTGTGTATGTGTGTATGTGTGTATGTGTGTGTATGTGTGTGTATGTGTGTATGTGTGTGTATGTGTGTATGTGTGTATGTGTGTGTATGTGTGTGTATGTGTGTGTATGTGTGTATGTGTGTATGTGTGTATGTGTGTATATGTGTATATATATAGATATCAAAATATCATCATATATATATTTACGTAATCATCCAAAGACAAATGATAAAACTGCACACAGCCTATATTCTAATAATACAGCCAAAAGTCCACATTTCTGTGTCTACTTAGCATAAAAATGACTACTAAATATTTCATGACCATAATGATGCACAACATAATAATTTAGATCTTTCTGCAGGGATTGGGTATCCTGACAAGGCTTTATGTGAGGAAAATGGAAGAAAGAGAAAGGGTGGCAGGGAAAGGATAATGATCCTCTCCCATGTCTTCTCCAGCGATACATTACACTCCCTGTCAGTGACCTTGAAGCACATCAGCGTCAGAGCAGCAGATCTCAAACCGCATATGTGTGCGTTTCGACATTTTAAAGGAAGAAACGGTGTCTCCCTGATTCATAAGTATCATGTCTGTGCTCCTAAGCATTTTAGAAATAGCTCCAGGACTGTGATTTATAGTTTCCAATCTTTTATGGTAGGTGGAGTACATTCACTTTTTATACATGTTTGACACTGTGATTAACAGCCGCAGTCAAGAGATGAGACAACAGGAGAATGATCATATGAGCTATACTGTAGCTTGTTCCATTCAGGGATACGGGTGAGACATTTTACTATGCCACCTGCATAAAGATACAAAGGGGACATCTGGAATAGGTCGAGCGACGGAGAAGAATCTTCTCTGATGTCCTGTCATGGGTGACAACATTAATCTCAGCCTGCTCCTCTGCAGAGGTAGCTTGGATTTCATCCAGAATGAAAAAAAGAAAGAGCATCCATCTTGGTTGAGGAGAAAATGTTGATGTAAGAGAAAGAAGGTTTTCAGCTCCTAATGACCCAGATTCTGAAGCAAATTAAAATGCAATGTGGAAGCGATTGAAGTTGCGACTACTACGAAACTTAAAAAGGAGTGGAGCAGGCGTCTCTGCCAATCAACTATTTTCCCATCGCTACCACAATCGCAAATTGTTCCACTTTCATTATTCCCTCAAAGAAAAAATATCCCTCGATTCATTTTCCCATCCTTTAATAGAAAACTATTTGAAGCAACAGTTTCTTTCTTCCCCAAACTGTCGCACAGCCAAACTGTTTTTGTTCTTGGCTGAAGAGTCAGCGTTTCCATGGTGCATGGCAGGACACAGCGGGTGAGAGCTCCATTCAGAGGGAAAGCGAGAAAAATAGAGAGAAGGAAAAATAAAGAGAGAGAGATTGAGAGACATTATACTCACAGTGTACAGCTCGTTCGTCACTTTCACCAGCTCCTCGTGCATCTGAATGCCAATATCTTTACTCTGCAAATACAAAGAAATACAAAGTGGGTCACAAATTAGTCAAATTTAAGAATTTATTTAAAAATAACAACAAAAAATTACTAGTGCTATAAAAATTAAAGGTGGGGTAGGTAAGAATGATCTAAAACACTTTTGTCCAAATTTGTTTAAACTTTCTTTATACGTCAATACATAATTAAAATTTAAGTACTCTGAAAAAGAGAGTATAAAAATCGAGTGACTCTAGACTTTTTAATCTGCAATAAACACCGCTCATTATTTTCGTTCGGGCCGAAACAAGTGATTGGCTTGGGCGACTGTCACTCTCTCTCGCTACCATGGCTACCGCCGCTTTTGCTCCAGGATCTGCCCACATGCGCGCGCCCCAGTGATGCCAAGTCGGGCTACTTCAAACACTGTTGCCGCGGGCTGTTTTTCATGTCCGTGGGTTGAAGCGACCCCAATTATGTGATATTTTGCCCCGGGATTTGCGAATTTTAGCAGGCAGCCCTACCAAAAAGACACATATTTTACCCCCCAAACGTGATTGGGCTTGTTTTGGGCTAGTTTTGAGTAGCAATTGGGCGGATTTTGTTGTGAAAACCTGGCAACCCTGGCGCACCCGTTTGATTTGAGTTCAAGAGGCTGTATTTCTGCTGGACAGGTAATCTTTCATTTTGATTATACATTTTTTTGGTTTATGTTTTCATGAAGCATGTCTCACTAGAACACGTAGCTGCCTAATATAGCTAACATAACATTACTTAGCATAAAGTTACAATGTTATACACTTAGCGAGCCATTAGTAGAGATGATAAATACTCAATATGCCTAGCTCAAGTTGATCGCTGTCGTGTTGAATTTCGCAAAATGTAACTTTAGATAACAAAATGCATGTGTAAAAGCTAGTACAACGCATCCAGGAACTTTTTTTTAGAACTAAGTTAGCTTTAGCTACTACCCTCTGTCTAAACTCTTTTACCATGTTCACCGGGAACTTTACCTGCACGTTTATTTCGGCCCTTGGTTTGTTTTTATATACTCTACCAATGTTTATGTTGATGTTTTTATCTTGTATCTGTGTGTGTCGTAGACGTGTTGTGTGTGTATTTTAAACTTTACCAGTATCGTTATTCTAGCTTGATAGTGAGTACTAAAAGACATCTTATTTGTTTATATTCATAATGATAAAGTTAGATTTTTTATTACATGTGATTCTGACATGATGTCACTACATGCACTTCTTCTCCGCTCGCCTCAGGTAAATAATGCGTCTTTCAGCTGAGCTGATCGCGGTCGGCGTAGCGCGTTCATGTGTTTTGGGGGCGTGGCTTTGGAAAGAGCCCAGAAGGGAGAAGGTGGAGTGAATGGAAATAATGAGCTGTCTTTAAAACAGTCGTGAGAGGTCTACAGACACTCAATTTTTATACTTTCTTTTTCTGAGTACTTACATTTTAATTATGTATTGATATATAAAGAAAGTTTAAACAAATTTGGAAAAAAAGTTTTTTAACCAAATCCTACATACCCTACCTTTAAGTGATACATTTTTTCAGTTTAACGCGTAAAAAATATTTAAAGGTCCCATGGCATGAAATTTTCATTTTATGAGGTATTTCAACATTAATATGAGTTCCCCTAGCCTGAATATTGTCCCCAAGTGGATAGAAATGTTGATCGGTGTAAAACCGAGTTCTGGCTGTCTTTCTCTGTCTTTGAGAAAATGACAGGCCAGACGAGCCAATCCTGAAGTCTCCTGGTTTGACGTCCAAGCAGGAACGGTTACCTCCCTTTCCTCCGCCCAGAGAATCTGGCACGCCCATGCAAACGCTCGAGAGATCATGGGTTGTGAACGAGTGAAAGCTGGCAGTTTCTCAGTGTTTGGATGTACAAATGAAAACAGAAGTCTTTTTTCAGTTCCTTCTGATCTGTGATCAGTGATTTCTTATGTGTAGCTAATTATTTATTATTCGTGCACACACTGCGGCTTCTCTCTCTCCCGACAGAACGGTGTTTTCGTGTTTTCTATCTTGTGAGTCAGTGTTTTTGTATGTCCTCGTCGCGTCTATCTGTTCTTAAATGTGCATACAGTCGGGAGTTTCTGCTTAACATCGGCAGAGCCACATCTTTAGAGATAAACCTCACGCACGCCGAAGCTCGGCCTTCAACATCCCCGACCCCCAGTACTGCATCTGGCCCACAGCGGAGGCACCAAACGCGGCGTGAGATTAAGCAGAGGGGGGTAAGCGTGAGGGTATCTGGCTAGGCTAGCCAGCTTTCCCCACAATAAACTGGATTACATTCGATTACTGCTGTTGTGTCTTTGTTTGCGCTGTGTAAGTTACTCAATGCGCGTCACTGACGCTTTCCATATGATTGGAACATATCTAGAAATAATGCTTTAATCAAACTTACTAACTCGTTCATCTCGCTGTAATGGTACATTGCATGTGTTACAAAGTTGGTAGAATAATGATGAAGACGGACTCGGCGTGACTGGGACTCGTGTTTATTCAGAACTCTCAGATACAAACACAATAAACTCGCGCTGACAGACAGCGCTCTCACAACTCAGTAGTTACTATAAATAACTTTGTTAGCAATAGAGACAGAGCATATTTAGGCCACGCCCACACCGGGGGGGGGGGGGAACAATCCAACGCTCTCCATTGACTTTGCATTGCGGGAGGCTGCATCATTGTCATTTCGGACTTATAACAAAAAACAGAACAATGTCTAATAGCTGATATGTGACAAGGTGTACAGCAAACAAGCTAAAAAACACAATCCTTTTTTTGCAATCCTTTGGCAGTGCTACAGTATCATTCATTCAAGTACTATTAAACCATTCAAAAGCATTAAGACGCAAAAAATAACTCAAATTTGTTCTGGCGCGCGTTGTCTGTAAAGATGGGGTGTTGCGCTTGAACGGACAAAAACGCACAAAATTATGCCAAAGTTCCTGTTTTGTCGATTATCCACATAAGCACAGTCTTAAATGAGTAAAGAAAAAAAAGTGTTAAATAAACGAGAAGAGTTGTGAGAAAATAGGATGTGTCATGTGCATCAGGTCTTAAAGTGACAGTAGCCTAATAAACCTACTGCTGCCTGTGGCAAATGTTAATCAAAGAACAAAAGAACATGAAAATCACTCACTACCTTTTAATATAGTAGTGAATAAAGTATGTAGCATTAATAAGGATTTATATATTTATCAATCAATCGATATTACATTTCTGTATATTTCCTGCCTATTAGACCTACCTGAAAATCTTAAAGCACTGTCTACAAGGTTACATGGGTCAAACACAACAAAAAACAATAACATTCTGTGCATTTTAGCAGAGAAGGTACAAATTTGAACTGTCCCACCTGGGGAAAAAACCTTAAGAGTTGAACCTTGATATATTAAAGGCACAGCTAAATGTGAAATATTAAAGAGGTTTTCCCCTATTCATAGACTGGTTATATGCGGCACAAATACCCGCTCTTTTTTATAACCTGCCAAGTGTCATGAACATACTTGACTAACATCCAAAATGCAAGCTAAAAAACACATAGCAAAAGGTCTTAATGAAAGAGTCTTTTTTTTTTCTCCACATTTTTCTATGGTTATTCTTGAATGTGTTTAGAATAGCATACTTTACTACTCTCTAATATTATTTCTGCAGTAGGCTCAGTATTAGCCTGGTCCTACCAGGCCCTCGTACATTTCTTTGTACAGAGAGTCTGGCCACTCTCCATTGAAAAGCGTTAACTGTAACACTTAGAATAATGGTCATTAGTTAACATTAGTTAATGTATTAACTAACATGAACTAACCATGAGCAGTACATTTGATACTGTATTTGTTCATCTTTCTTAACGTTAGTTAATATAAATACAACTGTTCATGGTTTGTTCATGTTAGTTGACAGTGCATTAACTAATGTTAACAAGATTTTAATAATGCATTAGTAAATGTTGAAATTAAAGGGGTGGTAAACCACGATTTCACTATTCTAACTTTAGCGAACGTGTAATGTTGCTGCTTGAGCATAAACAACATCTGCAAAGTTACAACGTTCAAAGTTTAAAGCAAAGGGAGATATTTGCTTTTAAAGAAATCAGTTTCTAAGAACTACAGCAAACGGCCAGTAGGCGACTACACACATTCCTCCAGGGTTGGTGACATCAACAGGCTCAATATTTACATAAACCCCTCCTCCGAGAAGATTAAATAAGGGAGGGTGAGGCCATTTTGTATCGCGGCGCTGTTGTGGTATAGTCAGGCTGGAGTGTTGTTGCCGCGATGCCGAGGAAACGCTGTTATTTTCATCCGGATTGCAGGTCTGGGGTACTTGCTCTGTTCAGCCTTCATAGGGACGGGGGTGCGTTGCAGAGCGTTTAACACACAGCATGTTATATGCACGTGTGTTTGAGTCAGCGGGGAATCAGGCGCGCGCGGGGCTCCCTGCAGCACATCCACGGAGGAGAACATCCACCGTCTTCGCGATTTCAATGCCAGATTTGCACAACGTCAGCTGCGTGAAAAAAACACTGCCGGTGCGTGGATGCACGACGCGCGCGCTGCACATTTCACGGAGGACAACACAAACTTCCACAAACTTCGCGAGTTCAATACAGGATATGCACAACGGCTTGTCCTGAAAGCTGGATTTACAAACAGAAGCTGTTTACGGGCCACAACCTGTAAGTCTGATTTATTTTTCATTGATGTGTTTTCCTGTAATAGGTTGTGGCAAGGAAGTAAACAGATGACAACGCTGTTCTGCAAACCAGTCTGTTAAATGCTCATTCATACTTAATGTTATCCGACGAACACCTAACGTTACAAACACTAACGTTAAAATCTCAACAGCGAACCTGACATGAGTGTAAATGATTCTTTGATTAGAGCTTTTATGTATTGTTTATCTACAGGCATGCTAAACATGGTTCTGTGTGTGATTTGGCTAACTTACTAGTTAAAGCCAGTGCTTAGTGTTCGTTTTGGGTTAGTTCTTGTGACAGATATTTGGCTATAATCGTTCTAAAAATACAAAAGTTAAAGTGCCATTCAGTAGCGATCATTATAGATCCGCAGTCTTTACTCTTGAGGACTGAACAGGTTCTGCTCGATCATCTTCACTCAAATGTTCTGGGTCTGATTCGGGCTCAGATTGGTATGGTTTTATTGACGCCGTTGTTTCTAACACTGACCAAAGCACAGCCTCCGGTAAGGGGCGTGACGTTTCCGACATACGTGCACTAGGCGTTTAGCGAATCACAACACACTGGGCCAGCTAACCAATCTGAGCCCACTGCGTATTTTTGAGGGACTGGCTTCATACAACCCGGAAAGCATCAGACCGTTTTACAAGGAGGGACAGAGCAGTGTAGAATAAAGGTCAAATATATGAAAAATAAGGCAATTTTTTTTAAAACGAAGCATGAACACATGTTACAGTGCACCCCACAAACACAGTCAAGCCTTCAAAAGAATGTGTTTTACCACCCCTTTAACATTAACAAAGATTAATAAACGCTTTATAAGTGCAGTTCATTATTGGTTAATGTTAACTAATGTAGTTAACTAATGTTAACTAATGACCATTATTCTAAAGTGTTACCGCGTTAACTTCCTTGAAGGTGGGTACTCTGTTGAAGTTCAAAACCCAGAGCCGCTCTGGATCTGCCAAAATCAATCGCTAACGTTTGGACGTGACGTATGTCATCTCAAACTAGCACACGACATTAACGTCATCGTTCACAGCCACTCCCTCTGTTCGCTGATTGGACCGGTTTAAATTTTGACCGAAGAAAACCTGAGAATATACCGCAATCCCAGGCGGAGTACTGAAGGAAAATGAAAATTGAGCGGAAGTACGTAGGAGGGCGAAGCCAGGCTAGTACAGTATACTGTCTGCAGCAAGAATTTATGCATGGGATATTCAGAAGAAATACCTAATACTAACTTTAGTAATAAGCTAATAGCAGCTAATAACAGCAGCTTGGCTCGACAAAGATGACTTTGAAAATGTAGGGTTTCAGTACTGGCGGATTTTGAATAATTGAATTTAAAGTTCTATCAACATCAGGCTAGTGGCTTCATGTTTCTCATTGTATGGTGACCACACTATACTGCCGCAAAATGCCAAAAAGGCTCATGTTTTCAATCGATTGTCATTTGATTCAATGCTTTTCAAATAACCTCTGCAGCATTTGTTTCCTGCCTTTTTGTAAACAGCGGTTCAGACAGGAACCAGGGTGATTTCAGATATATGAAGACTGTGACACTGAAAACTGCTTATGCATTCCTGTGGTAAAATAATAATTTAATAATGCTTTAAACAAGTTAACGGGAAAGAAGACAACTCTAGGAGAGAAGAAAAACATTTTATACCTCCTCCCACACAGCTACGCTACTCCTGCTTACATGCACACACAAACACACACCTGCAGCCGAAAGAGAGAATATACTGCGTTTAACTCTAAAGTAAGTGAGACAATCTGGCAGAGACAAGAGGGCAAGAACTCCATGGAAGCTGGAAATTGTTAATTGCAAGCACAAGTTTTTTTCATTAGGCACAAAAGACAGAGACTCAGAGACTGTCCCAGATACAGTGAGGAAAATAAGTATTTGAACACCCTGCTATTTTGCAAGTTCTCCCACTTAGAAATCATGGAGGGGTCGGAAATTGTCTACGTAGGTGCATGTCCACTGTGAGAGACATAATCAAAAAAATCCAGAAATCACAATGTATGATTTTTTAACTATTTATTTGTATGATACAGCTGCAAATAAGTATTTGAACACCTGTCTATCAGCTAGAATTCTGACCCTCAAAGACCTGTTAGTCTGCCTTTAAAATGTCCACCTCCACTCCATTTATTATCCTAAATTAGATGCACCTGTTTGAGGTTGTTAGCTACATAAAGACACCTCTCCACCCCATACAATCAGTAAGAATCCAACTACTAACATGGCCAAGACCAAAGAGCTGTCCAAAGACACTAGAGACAAAATTGTACACCTCCACCAGGTTGGAAAGGGCTACGGGGAAATTGCCAAGCAGCTTGGTGAAAAAAGGTCCACTGTTGGTGCAATCATTAGAAAATGGAAGAAGCTAAACATGACTGTCAATCTCCCTCGGACTGGGGCTCCATGCAAGATCTCACCTCGTGGGGTCTCAATGATCCTAAGAAAGGAGAGAAATCAGCCAAGAACTACACGGGAGGAGCTGGTCAATGACCTGAAAAGAGCTGGGACCACCGTTTCCAAGGTTACTGTTGGTAATACACGAAGACTTCATGGTTTTAAATCATGCATGGCACGGAAGTAGGGCTGCAGCGATGACATCGACTACGAAAATAAGTCGACAAGCGTGAAATGCGTTGACGCGTCGGCGTCACATTATTTACGTCCTAGAATAGAACAGATCTAGAATAATGGTGGCTTCTGCTCCCGGGCATAGTGAAAATTATCATTTATCATATAAAGCCAGACCGCGACATTCAAAAGTGTGGGAGTAAAACTCCCATACCCACAGAATCTACAGGTACAAGCGTCACCTTGTTAACAGTTCAAAACCTGTGCGTAGGAATCATGCGTTTTCTGTGATGAAACAGTGCTTCCTCAAAAAAATTCAGATGAAAAAAATGCACGGTAATGTAACAAAACAAAAATGTATCCTGTTAAATGTTGCGTAAAGTAACAACTGTCAAAGAGCAGTGTTGTTATTGTTAATTAAAGTATTAAAAAAAAATTCGGTCATTGAAATAAAGCTGAAATAAAATAAAATATTAATATAAGATGGAAAAACTTAAAAGTTTAGAAATGTTTCCTCTGCAGCTAAATTCATTTTAGTTACTAAAACTTAAATTAAAATCAATTAAATTAAAGCTCAATAGAAATATCTAAAAAAGACAAAAGGACATGAAATGAATAACTAAAACTGAAAATATAAAAATTAAAGCTAACTCAAAAGATTAATGAATACTAATAGTTTATAAATAACACAACTGGAATGATCTTGCACAAATAACATTTTGTAATATTTTGATATAACAGAGAGCTGTCATATTTGAAAATACACATAGCGAGTGAGCATGATCCCAGTCTACTCAAATGAATTACGGCAGTAGCCCTGCAAAGCCCTTTTATGTTCGTAAAGCATAATGGACCGTGATTCTTAGCGATCAATAAAGGCTACAGCATGAGTATAGTCAGGCCTGTGCTTAGGGATCAAAAATAATCTCTCTCTACACATGAATGTGTACATGCACATACACACTTATCCCTGCAACCAATTTACAAATCCAGTCATCCACATTAATGGGATAAGCATCTCACAACGTTTCATGCATATGTATTGATTTTGTCTTTAGGTGACATGTAGCCTCAACATAGCACAGCATCTGATGAAAGGCGTGAAATGGCAGAACATTGCCCAAAGCATCAAACTGCCTCTGCCGGCTTGCCTTCTTCCCATAGTGCATCCTGGTGCCATGTGTTAACAAGGTAAGCAACGCACATGCACCCGACCATCCACATGATGTAAAAGAAAACGTGATTCATCAGACCAGGCCATCTTCTTCCATTGCTCCGTGGTCTAGTTCTGATGCTGACGTGCCCACTGTTGGTGCTTTCAGCGATGGACAGGGGTCAGCATGGGCACCAGGGGGGGGGGGGGGGGGGGGGGGGGGGGGGTGCGGCTATGCAGCTCCATACGCAAAAAACTGCGATCCACTGTGTATTCTGACACCTTTCTATCAGAACCAGCATTAACTTATTGAGCAATTTGAGCTCGTCTGTTTGATTGGACCACACCGGCAGTTTTGGATCGTTTAGCCATCCCAATTTGGCCCTTGTCAAACTTGCTCAAATCCTTACGCTTGCCCATTTTTCCTGCTTCCAACAAATCAACTTTGAGGACAAAATGTTCACTTGCTGTCTAATATATCCCACCCACTAACAGGTGCAGTGATGAAGAGATAATCAGTGTTATTCACTTCACCTGTCAGTGGTCATAATATTATGCCTGATTGGTGTATAGTAGAGTACAGAAATGCAAAATTAATATGTATAGTACAGCTTAGAATATTTTTTTTAAAGAATTTGATGAGAAATGTTTATATTGAGGGCTGTACAATATTAAAATTAAATACTTAAAAATAAGTAATTTCATGTTATTGCATTAAACCAATAAATATGGTAAATGATTTGTCTAGGTAAATTGAAGAAAAATAAAAGCAAAGTTTTGCTAAAAGTGAATTTAGGCATAACATATATTTTGAAAAAAAGATTGTAAGATTTGTTTTAAGATTAAGATTTGCATTTGACAATTTTATTAGTGTTTTTAAAATTCTATTATTAGTATTATTATTATTATTATCACTAGCACAACAAATTACAGCAAATGTCATCTAAATATATTTAACTTTTTTATATATATATAATATTTTGGATGAATGCCTAGCTTATATGTTCAGTGGAAAAAAAACCCCCATTAAATTATAACAAGATGTGACATTATATATTGTAAGATAATGAGGTTTTCCCTTTATCTTCCCCACAAAACCCACTGCAAATTCATGCTTTTGTTGAGCCAAATCAAGCCATGGGGATAGAGAATCAGTATTATCA
This sequence comes from Gobio gobio, assembly GCF_949357685.1. NCBI lineage: Eukaryota > Metazoa > Chordata > Actinopteri > Cypriniformes > Gobionidae > Gobio > Gobio gobio. The sequence goes on from NC_137110.1 coordinate 13,537,154, forward strand.
TCATCAGCAGAGAATATATGAGAAAAGCTCTCAGTGAAAACCTCTGATGCAACATTATGAAAGAGCCAAAGCCACTGACACACTGCAGTATCTTGCCACTGGTAACGCTATAGTGTAAGATCGCTCAAAATGCTATCAAGCTAGAGCTCCCAACTAGCTGTCTCTGCTGCTCATTCACCCTCGTCCATTCATTCATCCTCACTAGTGAAACGTTTAGCTGACCTCAGGTGTAGTTTCTCATCTCAATGTGTGCTAGAATCCTTTGCAGTGGACAAAACTGCTGTTAGTGTTTACTAACTGCTATGAATGAAAAGGTTAAAATAAGAGCTTAAGGATGTAAGGAAGGCTATTCATTATCATTCCAGATGGCAGACTCATGTTGCTAGACTGGTCATTCTCAACTGCTCTGGTTTCAGAACCCATATTTTAGTGATTCAACTGTCCATGAGCCTCAAAAGTAAACAAAAATGTCCTTAAATCAGAGACTGACATTTAATAATATTACCATGAAGTACACAGCCTCAACAATATGCAAACACGTTAATAGGAAAACTGTTCAAAATAGTTTAAATCAGCTTCAACTAAGTGATTGGTGAATTTGAACTGAAATACGTTGTAAATTGTGATTTACTCTTTCAAATAGATTATTTTCGGTGAATCAAAAACACACCGTACAAGTACAACACAACCAGTGATCCCATTTATGAACCTTTCCAGTCCTTTTTATGAATCATTGAAAAAGACTCACAAAATTAAAGTTTATCATTTTTATTATAATTTTATGTGTTGTAATAGTTTTACACTAAATGCAATTTAAAGGTTTATATCCACATATACAGTTGCAATAAAAAGTATGTGAACCACTTGAAGAATCTGTGAAAATGTGAATCATTTTAATAAAATGAAAGATTTTTATTTAGTACTGTCCTGAATATATTTACATATAGTCCACAAGACAAACAAATAGCTGAATTTATTAAAATGACCCGTTAAAAAGTTTATGAACCATTCATTCTCAATACTGTGTGTCGTTCCCTGGATGATCCCCAGGTGTTTTTCTTTGTTTTGTGAGGGTTTTTCTTGAGTCTCTTGTTTGTCTTGAGCAGTTAAACGGACCAACGTTCTTCAGAAAAATCCTCCAGGTCCTTCAAACTCCTCAGTTTTCCAGCATCTTTTGCATATTTGAACCCTTTCCAGCAGTGACTATATGAATTTGAGATCCATCTTTTCACACGGAGGACGATTGAGGGACTCAAACACAACAACTAAAAAAAAAAAAGGTTCAAACGTTCACTGATGCATTAATAGCCGAGGGGTGAAAACTTTTGAACAGGATGAAGATGTCCAAATTTTTCTTATTTTGTTTAAAAATATTTGTTTTTATCCAGGAAACGACACAGAGTAAAAATAATCAATGGTTCATAAACTTTTGAACGGGGGTCCTTTTAATAAATTCAGCTATTTTCTTCTCTTGTGGACTATATGTAAACATTTTTATGTAAAATATCTTATTCAGGACAGCACTAAATAAAACATAACATGCATTTTGAATGATCTCTTTTATTTAGTTAAAATTATTCACATTTTCACAGATTCTGCAAGTGGTACACATACTGTACATTTTTATTTTTGTTGATTATTATTTATGATTATTGTTGATATTTTATAAAAACTTAATGGTGATCATTATTGTTTTATTATTTTAGTACTATGCTCATTTATAAAGTTCCCTGTATTATTAACGGTATTAGCTGTGAGTGAATTTCTTTTTTTAATAAGCAAAATGGCCATTATAACAGAAATATTCTCATAAATCAAAACTGAATTACAATCTGAATCTAAATGAAAACTTGTGGATTAGAATCAAAATCGGATAAAAATGATAATGATGAACACTCATAATTATAAATAGGTCCGTCTCATCACAGCAGCATTCAAGCGAACATACATACAGAGTAGGGTATCTTAGGTGACCTTGAGTACACTCACTGCAGGCAATTAACAGTTTCCCAAGGTGCCCTCGGTGTGTTTTATTGGTTCACAGTCACCTCACTGAACCACTCTCCTATGAATGGAGGCTGGAAGCACAGGGCCTCACCTACAGGAAAAGCAGCCAGGTGTAAACACGCTAGTAGTGTTTGGATTTCACCACAGGAATCCGGGCTATGTGTTGACAGCGTTCCAACTCATATAGCCCAGAAGTCACACCACGGAGAATACAGCCAGTGGCGGCACTCCTCACCACAGTATGACTTTAACTCTGAGAGGATGTGCATAAATAGGCTGCAGTCACACTGTGAGACAGCATGCATTTAGACATGCCCATTCATTTTGTAGCATACCATCCGTATAGCTACACCGTCTGCAGGCATTTAAAACCACAACCTGAAACTCACAGCAGCTAAGCAAGAAGGTAGGAGGTAGACGTTGCTGTGCTAAGAAAAATGTCTGCCAAGAGAATGCAAGCAAATGTATGAAGTCACCTGGCTGTGTGAAAGAATACATAATGATTTTGGATCCGCAGAGGGTGTTACGATTTCCCATGTTTGGAAAAGTTCAATGTTAGAAAAACTTTGGAGTTTATTTAGTTCAGTTTCTATATACTGATGCACTCCTAAAAGTCCACACAAAAAAAAACTGTCGGTGAGAACGGACCAAAAAATGTGATGACTCATCTTGTTTGCATAAACGTATACCCATGTATGCGGTACTTTATTGCGATAGTCCACTTTAGACAAGGGGAAGTAAATGTGCAACAGTGTCAACGATCTCACGTTAATTTGCAGCTACATGTCAACTAACTCTCATTAGAGAAGTACTATTAGTAGACTGTTAAGTTAGGGTTAGAAGAATAAGTTTGCATGTACTTGCAAAGTTACTCAGTATATTATAAGTCAATATAATGTCTGTTGGGGTACCATCAAAAAGTGTTAGAAGACAGTTTACCAATACTCTAAAGACTGGTACTTGACATGCAGTTGCAAACTTACTTATAGTTAGTAGAATATCTAAAGTGGACAATCAAACTAAAATGTTACCAATGTATAGACTTGGTCGGCATTACGGGGAACGCCCACAAAAACGTCATATCCGTGTATGCCGTGAGGGAAAACAATCCATTCGAATGAACGCGCATAGACCTTGATCTTTACTTTTTGTAATGATTACGATTAATGTTTGCTTGGTGCAATGCCGAAAAGTTGCTGTGTGGTGTTCTGCACCTCTAATAAGTCAAAAAACAAAACCCTGATCTGAAGTTTTAGACTGCCGAATAACAGACGCAGCCGTTCATCAATTCCGAAAGCCTGTGCAATACGTAGATTACAATTAAACATTTGCACTACATGATGATGTATTATTGTAAAGATGAAAAAAATAAGAGATGGCAAAAGTTTGTTAAACAAAAACACCTATATAGTCATAAGTTTGTCACGGGACTCGAACTGTGTCAAAAAGCAGTCGACTTGTCATTAAAGCAGTTTTCACGCATGCTCCCCGAAATATTACACGTCATAATAGCCTACTTCATAAATCGCCTAGTCTTTTGATGAAGACGGTTGCGATAACAAAAAAAAAAAAACGTTGCTATTGTCAGTAATTTGAGAAGTACTGTGACACTGACATGTCAACTCCAAATTTGCTTTGTCAAATGTAAATGCTGAACTAATTCATTCGTGCATGGCTGTACTAACAAGAAAAACGATTAAATAAACAGATAAAGCTACATGCATGCAAGACAACAGAAAACTGAATGTTGTCTAAACTTTATCTAAACCTGATGTGTCATTGATGCCAAACAGCTCATCATTAAACTGTATTTTAGGCTTCTGACAAATGTTTGTTAAATGTGGGACTGCGGTAAATTAACGTTTGACATTAGACTGCGCATATCATGTCTATATTCAAGCCCAAACAAATACATGAAAAAACGTCCATTAAATTCAGGAACACTGAATAAACGTCTTCATCGAAAGATGATGAAAGGTGATTTATGAAGTAAGCAAGTAATATTTGTGGGAGCAGCATGCATTTTTGGCGAGAAAATGACACCTCTGGCCATTGCGTTGGGTCGTTTTTCCAGTCACAGATACTGTACGAACAATCCGACCCTATACGGCTCAGTTTTTTCTATACATCTTGCTCTGTCGAGCGGCAGAAGTGATTCTATGTAGGCTATACTGGGTTAACACCATGCATTTCCAGTGTCTGGGAATGGACTGTTTTCCCCCACGCCACGTCCCCAGCTATGACACGACACCGACCAAGTCTATATCCAATTAAAAACAATGCCGTCTCCGAGAGAGCAAAACCGATGCAATACTGTATCCCGCAATGCAATGCATATGACTTATTATTTGATTAGACTACTAAGCGGTACTAAAAAGGAGTCAAAGAGAGTCAAAGATACCGACCTTTTTGAAGAGCCGGATGACGTCGTCGCTGATTTGAGCCAGGCGAACGATGACATTGTTGATGTAAATGTCGTTGAGTGTGGCATGATCTCTACTTTCTCTTCGAGTCTGGTTCAAAACCAGATACCAGCAGTTTACTGAAGAGAGAAGGTGTTGTTCTTTCCTAGAAGGGCAGAGAAAGGGATAATAATGTTAAATAATGTTATAAGTCACCTTGCTTTTTTGCATTTCTTCCCGTACAGCTGAAACGTTTGACTCGTTCTCCATATAACGTCTCGTTCTCCCATAATTGTCAGACAAAATCCACAATGCCTTTACAATATTCTCCTATGCTGAGCACATAACTTCTGTTTACAGCCATCATTTTCTGAAAAACTAACAAATGCAGACATTTTGAATTACTATTAGTGACTTTGGCTGCCAAAACACAATTTTTGCTGACAGTCCACCTCACTGCTATTTTACATTGTTGGAGACCAATTTAAAATGATGTGATTCTCATTTTAACATTAACATACACATACAAAACTCATCAACATTATGCTAGAATATAGTGGGTGGTTGCTAGTGTTTGTAAGCACACTCCTATGCAGTTGCTTGGGTGTTCTGAGCATTACTAGGGTGTTCTTCCTAGTTCAAATCATAGGAGCCTTTCTTTATCCATTCAGTCTCTGACACCACACATACAGTACACACACCTGACAGTACACTGATCACTTAATACCTTAACACTGCTAAAAATAATGACACTAAGACAGAAATCGTCCTAGCTTGAAATTAATCAGCTTTGGGGACCATAAGCTTGTGTTCTGTGCTAACCCTTCACTTCTTTCCTTAGTCCTATCTCCTTAACCAATCAACAAGCTCAAGAACAAGAGTGCAAAAAAATAAATAACCGAGTGGAGAGTATTGAAAAGCCGAGAGATAGCAGGATGAGGCTTTGGATAACCGTCATGAGGAGCGAAGGCAATTACTTCAGAGAGTATTTGGACTAGGGGGAGAACATCAAAGTGTGGCCTCTTGCAAGAGTTAGTGAAATGCTAATCACTGCTAATGAGGAACGTATATCTCCCTGCTGCATGTGGCGAACGTTATTAGCCCTGTAATCTGCCCTCAAATAAGGATAAACAGTAAACAAAGAAGCATATGCCAACCAGCACCCTATTAATGCTGATCTTTAGGGTAATGACAAGCTTACCAAAAACAAACACTGCATAGCTTAATATATATAAAGACATCTATAAGTACGTCGAAAGGTAAAGTCCCTCCAAAAGTGTAAACAGCTGTTTGGACAACCTGTTTGAAAGCGGACATTGTTATTTTCATTTTTTTATTCTGTATGGTGATGCTAATGTACATCTTAAAAGGTGCCATTTCTACCAGATATTTCTAGTCATTTTTAAAATGACTATTCTTGGTGTAACCTAATGTAGTCATTTGATATGGACATTATGTAATATTTTGTAGCAGTTAAAGGTGCCCTATGTAACTTTTCCGTCCGCTAGAGGTCGCCTATTCAAAACAAAGGTGTAGTTTGATGACGCCACGTTTGAACGGAGAATCTTGGGAATCATGTGGTCTTCACCTCACAGCCAGTGGAAAAGAATCGGGATAGGACTCATGTTCATGGATGCGATTATTAAAGGGTTACTTCAGCGATTAGCATTAAAGGTCCCATGGCATGAAATTTTCATTTTATGAGGTTTTTCAACATTAATATGAGTTCCCCTAGCCTGAATATTGTCCCCAAGTGGATAGAAATGTTGATCGGTGTAAACCCGAGTTCTGGCTGTCTTTCTCTGCCTTTGAGAAAATGACAGGCCAGACGAGCCAATCCTGAAGTCTCCTGGTTTGACGTCCAAGCAGGAACGGTTACCTCCCTTTCCTCCGCCCAGAGAATCTGGCACGCCCATGCAAACGCTAGAGAGATCATTGCTTGTGAACGAGTGAACGCTGGCAGTTTCTCAGTGTTTGGATGTACAAATGAAAACAGAAGTCTTTTTTCAGTTCCTTCTGATCTGTGATCAGTGATTTCTGATGTGTAGCTAATTATTTATTATTCGTGCACACGCAGCGGCTTCTCTCTCTCCAGACAGAACGGTGTTTCCGTGTTTTCTATCTTGTGAGTCAGTGTTTTGTTACGTCCTCGTCGCGTCTATCGGTTCTAAAATGTGCATACAGTCATGAGTTTCTGCTCAACATCGGCTAGAGTAACATCTTTAGAGATAAACCTCACACACGCCGAAGCTCGGGCTGCACTGGCCGGTGGCCTTCAACATCCCCGACCCCCAGTACTGCATCTGGCCCACAGCGGAGGCACCAAACGCGGCGTGAGATTAAGCAGAAGGGGGGTAAGCGTGAGCATATCCGGGCTAGCCAGCCTAGCCCCACAATAAACTGGATTACATTCGATTACTGCTGTTGTGTCTTTGTTTGCGCTGTGTACTCAACGCCCCTCCGGCGTGACAGCCCCTCCGACTAGAAATAGACTAATAACCTGAAGTATATGCTGTAACTACAACAGTTCAGACATGCTGAGAACTGATGTGAAGTGAACTCAGGTCCATCCGTCTCTCTGGCAGCAGCTCGTGCCTGCTCGTGCCTCGTAGACCTCGTTAAACCACGCCCCCTCCGCTCATTTAAAATGCAAAGATGTCAGCCAATCACAACAGTGGGCGTTTTTCCTGAAGTCTCACAGCAGACACGCCTCTTGAAGCAGGGCATTCAGCCACAGGGCAAACAGCAGTATAGAAAAAATGCCTTTTATTTCTAAATTATGACATTTTATGATGTAAAAGTCATACTAACAATATAAGTACACCTCAGGAAACATTATAAAATAATAGAAAAATGCCATGCCATGGGACCTTTAAGCTTTGTATCAGTAGAAACCCGGTAGTTTATTCAAATTATGGTACTTTTCCCCCTCATATCACCCTAATGTGGCGTTCACACCGGACTTGTCTTTTTTTGTTAAAATCTACAGTTAATGTGTGACAAAACGTAGTTTTAAGACATTTTCAGTCGATAATGTAGTTGTTTAAAGCTCAAATCTGTGGTTTATTTACATAAAGAGTGCCTATTTGAACATTTTATCCGGCGTTTTCGGAGTTGTGAGCTCCAGCGGATCAGGGGCGGTCAGTGCTCGTCAACGCCAGCGAGAGCAACCTTTCCTCTGCCAGTCCTTCTGACGTCTGCCGCTGGCTCTGATGTCTCTGTGGTGTGTCTCGAGCTATAATTCGTCTTGTAACGGGCGATCTTTGGTCTCATGGATCTATAATTTGTTCCCTGGCAAATCGTTAAGGCTGAGGGCAAAGTGAAGTTTCATAACTTTTTTATTTTTAGGCTATAACTGTACGTTACAGTTGTAGCCTACTAGCACTGACTTTGAATGTTTGACTGAATTGTTTGCTTTATTTCATGTATAGCTTATTATACCTTTTACTTATACTTTTGTATTATTGATCATACATAAACTTGCATTTTTCCCGCGTTCAAAACGCTCAATTCACGTCATTCTCGCCACGTCATTCGCGCAAATCGCGCCGCAGAATGCCATTTTGCGTCTCTGCATTGACTTAACATGTAAATCACTCGCGCGAATCGCGACAATCGCGTCCTGTGTGAACGCACCATAAGACTAGAGAATAATGCACTTTATTTCTTGAAAAAAAATCCTCCGATGACGCAAATATCGTCATTTTGCGTCATCTGAGGATTTTTTGGCCAGAGGCTAGAGACTACAAGAGCTAGTTCCGCATGTTATCAACCCGCCCATAGGGGAGGGATCTCACTCACAGAATGTAAATGTGCACATTGTAGTGTGTATTCTCTAACTGAACGAAATTATTGTATTAGTATGAAAATCAAAACGACGGTGGGGGCGGTGTCATGGTGTGCAAGTGATAACCAGTAGCCGTGGCTTTGGGAGTGGCCTCGGCAGCGAAGCAAGTGCATTCTGCGAGTTGTTGTCTTTCATCCACATGAGACAAAAATAAATGTTCTGTTTTTTCTCAGTCTAGAAGGCACCAAATTCAAAAATAATTTCACATTTCTACATCTTCCCAGAGCTGAAGTACCCCTTTAACTTTACTGTAGTATGAAGCAGAGCAGGACCGAGTGTTGTGGAGCTGAGCAAGGCCGCTGGAGAGATTGTTAATAAGATGAATGCAACACATGCCTCATGAGCAACAGGACTTTTATTATGCCACAGTCGCCGATGCCACTTCCGCTTCTCTGGTCATGAGTATGAGGTAACGCAGCTCTGTTTATCATATTAGATACATTTGAGTGCATTGAAAATGATGTTATGAAGTTACTCTGTGCGTTCGCTCAGCGGCTGCTATGATACTTGTTGCACACTGCAGTAAGAGTAAAGCGTTTCTGCAAAATAAAACCAGAAACCGAGGGTAACGCAGATATGACGCAATTGACAGGCGACTCCCACGCACGTCTCGGTTCCTTGGTTAAAATAGCAATTTCTCACGATTTACAAATAGTTGGAAACATTTTGGATATTGTAAGTACTCAACTGAACAAAATATATAACAAATATAGTGTTTTTTTGATATTTTACTGAAAGAAATGTTACATAGTGCACCTTTAATTTGAGTTTAACCCCATTTCATCGAATATTTCTCAGGTTACCTTTAAAAGAAAACAACTGTTTTCACTATTGAAACTTTTATTCAATCTGAATATTAGACTGATTTCTGAAGGATCATGTGAGACTGAAGACTTAAGTAATGGCTGCTGAAAATTCAGCTTTGCCATCGCACACGCAAACAAAAGGTATTACCAATGCACAAGATTAAAGTTTGCAGGTTTGGAAATAACTGATACACACCGCTGTGGATATGTAATAAAAAAGAGAGAATATCATGTCACTTGCAAAACACAAATGCATTCCAGTTCACACTGTCAGACACACTCAATAAGCAGTGCTATCTGTTCATGCATAGCTTCCTCTTATAGATAAACTATATATGCAGAAGATTTGCACTGCATTTACTAAAATGAGGAAGAGGAAGAAGATTAATGCAATATGACAGACCACGGCCGCAGCAAGGAAATAAGAATGTGCCCATCACCAAGAACGCAGAAAAACTAACAACTCTGTGCAAAGTGTGGCTGTGCAAAATTACTATAATTTTTTTTTTTTTTTACCCTTGCTTTTGAAACAGGCAATTGTAGCACTAGGCCATAGGGTAGATTAGAAATCATCTTCATCCAAAAAGGCAGAAAGACATTCTCTGGCCCTTATTCTCTTATACTTTTTTTCAATATTCAGAAAAATAGATCAAAAGCACAGCCCGACTCCACAATCACGGCCTGAAAAAAGGATCATATGATTCATAATCACATTTCTCCAATTGCTTTTTTTCAATGTTCATGGTCTATAATACATACAAAGGTCCAAAGATCACATAGAACTCTTAATCTAATTTCAAAGCCTTTGAAACAAGAGTGCAATGCTGAGGCTCTCATATACTTGTGTTTTTTTTTAGGCATGTGTAGTTAAAAACCGTAGATGGGTAGAGACGATGCACATCCAACTAGGGTTGGAGATCAAAAATTGGTTCAAAGTCTGCTTATTCCATTTAAACAGAAGTAAACACCAAAACCAATTATTTTCATGAAGCTACTGAGCTGGTTCTGTTCAAATGAACGGGTAAAAAAGACTCATTAGTTATCAGTCTGAATAAGTCTAACGACTAACTCACTGAATCTCAGAGTGGTTCTTGATCCACTGAACTGTTTTACTGAATTAACTGCACGTCATTATGTTCGTCATATCCTCAGAATAATCATAAATAGAATCGTTGAGGACCAGAATTGTCAAAAGGAATCAAAATTATTAGATTCTCATGCCTACAAAGAACAGTAGCGCACAAACTCAAATACAACTACTGAAACCATATATATGATTTTCTTCTTATGTAACCTTAAATAAAATGTCTATCTGCCAATGGAAAGCTCTTTTCAGCTTATAAAAATATATAGCCTAGTCAGCTGTTTTACCACATGACAGCCGCCCTGGGCAAGCTACACACCACGTTGTGCCGTGATTGTTTGTGACAGGAGAGAAGGGCTTCTGGAATTTGGTGATATCCTTTTTGTGGGCCACTTTAGTCCACAAAAAAGCCTCTAGCACAATAACAGTATTTAAATAAAGTTCTTATCATATCTTGGCTGTAAACACTTGCCTATGATGTTCAATAACAAATGCAAAGTAACAGTTTCCTTCAAAACACCATTTTTTTTCAGTAAGCATTTGAGCATTTTCATAAATTAAGTACATCTGAGTTGAGTGAAAGTTCATGATTTTAGTTTACTCTTACTTTTCCCAATATTTGTTGAGTTACATAGATTTGTTTAACTATTTTGTACATTTGCAGTACTACATCCAAAAATGGAGCAAATAAAAGTGTTTTCCAAAATTCTAACAACATTAATGACCATCATGTGATCTACAAAAGAGAGACATTCACATGGGTTTGGAACAAGATGAAAGTGAGTACATGATGACCATGTTTTTGATAAAAAGCCTTTGAAAACTAAAAGATAAGGGTTTCGTTATTTCACATCACTCTAGACAGTAATTCTACCGGGTATATTGTAGTACTCGCACATAAATATAAACACACATGATAAGCAACTTCAATCAAGTGCCATTGATCCACAAAACACACCGATCCTCAGAGGTTTCCAGTAAGAACTGAGCATCGTGTTGTTCTTAATCTCCACATATTGGATCCTTGTAAACAACTCTCAAACCCTCTCAGACTCTCAGTATTTCACAGCTCTGCAGCCCGGTGAGTCAGAAAGAATTAAAAGAGAGAAATGACTGTGTGTGAATGAGTAAAGGCCCTGATATACTTCAAGCGAAATCAAAGAACAAAATGATGTAACATCATTTCGAACAAAATCATGCCAAAACGAAGTTCGTTTGGAGTTCGTTTTGGGACTTCAATATAGACTTCGATACAGATTTTTTTATTCAGAAGTCATTTCCGTATTGGCTTCAAGAGAAACTGCGGGAGGTTGCCGCAAACATACAAAAAAAAAAAGCCAAAGCGTCTCGATCGCCCGCAGGTGGTTGGTCCCAGTATAGCTCATAAACCCCGCCCCCACCATGTATTTTAATCACACAAACCAAACAAATCAAATTACACTTCAAATGATTTTTTTCCAAAGATGGTTTCTGTCAATTTAGGCAGTTTTTAATCACGCTGATGTGAGTTCAAATCTTCGTTTTTTAAATTAAATTTGGTTTTAGCTAGTTATTTGATGCTATAAAAACAGGGATGTGACGTCATAATTGACAGTTGTGATTGACAGCCTCTCTGAGTGAAGTTGTCACTGAAGCACAGAAACCAACCGACTTTTTGGGGGATTTTCAGGGAAATTGGAGCTTTAACTTTAATTTCTACATTTCCATAACTGTTTATTTCACACCGACATTACGAGTTGTCCTGCAGTAAACTGTACTAACAGATACTGTGGGAGTGTGGTCGGGGTTTTGATATTGCGCTCTACTTCCTGCTCTCTACTGCGCAGACTCAGGTCCCGAAGTCACTACTGCGCAGACGCAGGTCCCTAATCAGCGCAATATGTCAGTGCCATATTCGGACATTGGCGGCTTCATTGGCAGCTTTTCTACAATGGAAGATAGTGAGGGGGCGTCGCCCATCTTTTTTTAGGGTGCTTTCACACTAGCAGTTTTGGTGCGCACCCGGGTTCGATTGACGTCAGAGTTCGGTTCGTTTGGATGATGTGAACGCTGTCTTCCTGTGAACCATACCCGAGTCCGCTTAAAAAGGGTAGTCTGGGGGACGGTTCATGTGAACTCCGGTACGGTTGGCAGCTGATGTGAACGCAATCGTGTTAAAAAAAAAAAAATTTGTGTTTGTGTGTGTTTCACTAATTTTCCTGGCGAGCGTGACTGACGTACTGCAAGCAGAGAGCTGTAGATCTCATTTCTGCTCGTCTTCAGCGTTCTTTAGAGCATTTGCAGTACATTTGAAGTGTCATTACGTACTGAAGCTATGGAAACAAAACCAACGGTTCAAAAACAAAAATATAAAAGTGAGGGGAGCAACGCTATGCATTTTGCCGCCTTCACGCTCGCTGGGTAAACAGCTGCTGCGGGGGCAGGGGGAGGGGGGAGCAATCAAACTCGGGTTCGGTCCAGGCAATCGAACCAAGTGTGAAAGCACCCTTACAGTCTATGGGTAGAACTCCTTGATTTTAAGCAATCTATTGTATAAAGTGCTATATAAATAAACGTGACGTGACCGAATTGTAGAGCTCATGCAAACATTTCCATGTTGCTATGATGCTTTTCTTATTCTTTATTAAAATGCTGCTTTCTCAATTCTTTTGTGTTTATTTTATTATTTGACAGGAAAGTACGCAGCACATATTTACATATTCATCTAAACTTCACTCTCAGCAGAGTCGGCGGTGTCAGATGTCCGTTAACAGTATATTGCTGGTCACGCATTTCATACTTTGTTTTACCCCTAAACGAAGAACGAAAAATACCTTCGCCATAAGTATATCGGAGCATTAAGTATGATTTCTGTGGTGGTACCATCACTGTATCTTTTTGTAAGGGATATGTGTGTTTAATTCATGGGTATGAAGTGCAAGCTTATATGTGTATAGTAGGCCAACTACAAATTAAAATGTGCAGAAGCATCCAGGTATATGCATATGTAATATGTACATAGATAAAATGGTGATACATTCGGAGTGTGAATTATTGTGTCTTTTCTAACCTTTAAGGCTATGCAAGTGATCTAAATATCTCTAATCCTATGCTAAGAAGTGATAAGTGGTATTGTATTTAAAAACACCCACACAGAGTATGAGTGGGGTTCAAAATCACTTCACACTTAGCTTCATTATACTGTAGCTGCACAAGCCATAAAACATAATCATACAAATCACACTCACCGCCTGGCACAATATTTATTCAAGAAAGTGTATTTTTTTCCCTTATGAGCCAAGCTCGATACTGCTTTATCAAAGAGCTTTTAATCCAGTCTGGGGTGGCTTGCTCAAGCTTATCTCCTGACGGAAAAGCAGGGGAAAGAATCAAGTGCCAAATCAGGAACCGTAGTGGAAAGAGAAACGGGGGCATACGCTCCCCAATTCAAATGTATTTCCGCCTTTTAAGTAAGCTTCAATAAATTGCACATTTTTTGCCGGCCTACCAACCCCCCCAATAACACCCCCCAATCCACAAACACGCAAAATGAGGCCACCAATGTATGATTGCTCCCAGCTGTAGCCCCATGAGAGGGCTGGAGAAGAGAGAGGGAGCAGAGAATTTCCTCAAAGCAGTGAATGGTAGGACAAGGATTAGCTCAAAAGCTCATTGCTGATGATTCTGACCTCATTAATCTTACATTATTAGCCATATTCAGGGAACCAAAACCAAAAGATCTGAACGTTTCATTTGCACTCAGCTTTAAAGGAATAGTGAATTCTGTCATGATTTACTCACCTTCAAGTCATTCCAAACCCGTATGACTCTCTTTCTTCTGTCAAAAACACTAAATATGATTTTTTTAAAGACTATTCTGGACACTTTTCAAACATTTTTTCCAATGAAGTAAATAAAGCCTGGGGCTGTCAAACTCTAAAACAACTAATATCATAAATTCCATGTTCCCTTTCAAAGTCAAATTAAAGCTTTGTATGAGAAAAAAGTCATTATTCATAGAAAATATTGTTCTGTTTCTCATTCTCATGAGAAAATTAGTGTTGGCTCATTCACCGTTTCCATTTTGTAAATACAAGTTATACTGTAGATCTTATTGTGAGCGATTCATCCAAAATGTTGACCTCAAAATGTTTCATATAAATGTCTCTAAATCGACAGATTTCACTCTGGTGATGCATGACGGACTTCTCCAATCATTTAGTCATCTTAAACTCAGCCCCTCACAAGTCTTAACCTATATCCCTTTGAAATCAGATGTACGTCACAATACAGAAGGAAAAAAAAAATCACTACTTCGGATTCTTTAATGGTCCAATGGGTGCGAAAATAGTCGTGATTAAGAACGTGATTCAGTCTGTTGGCCTGAGCTACTGTATGACTTGAGAAGGGTTGAAATATGAGCAATTTTTTATGTACTTTATGGGGCTTTTGCATCCTTTTTGAAACTTGAAAGCACCAGTAATTGCGTGGAAAAGACCATCAAATTATTCCAAATGTCTCGTTTTGAAGAGTCATTTGACTTTTGAATGCCATGAGAATGAGTAAATGATTTTTCGTTTTTGGATGAACTAATCCTTTAATGTCTAAGTCTGAGAGATTGACTTTCCAAGCACATATGATCCCAAGGGCCTTGGCATGCTCTCTGAGAGGCTTGGCAGTGAGTGAATGAAGGCCGGAGGTGGAAGGCAGGTGCTGCCGTGCGAGCAGCGGAATGCAGCAGGAACGTACTGCAGGGCAGTTTGATTTCAGGCTTCTGTCCAATAGGCTGCAGCAAATCGAGTCTGCATGCTGCCACATCTACACCAGAACTGCATCTTAGCCCAAAACATCAATCCCTTTCGTACAATACTCATAACGGTCTGCTTTGTTTACAATCCCAAATATTAAAGAGATGGCTAAATATTCAAACATCGAAAATCACGATAATCGAACAGGTCTGGTTTCGAATTCTCTCATATTATTGATTGCTTCAGTTCACATAATGCATCTTTGCTATGTAAAGGCAGCTGTAGATAAATAAATGCAAGAATGAAGACCAATCGGTATGCAAACTACAATGATATCACCATTGACGGTCTGGATTCAATGTGTGATGGTTGTAGCATTGGCAGACTGTGGGCACTACTTTGCCCCATAGGCATATCTTCTAACATACACCGATCAGGCATAACATTATGACCTCTGACAGGTGAAGTGAATAACACTGATTATCTCTTCATCACGGTACCTGTTAGTGGGTGGGATATATTAGGCAGCAAGTGAACATTTTGTCCTCAAAGTTGATGTGTTAGAAGCAGGAAAAATGGGCAAGCATAAGGGTTTGAGCAAGTTTGACGAGGGCCAAATTGTGATGGCTAGACGACTGGGTCAGATCATCTCCAAAACTGCACCTCTTGTGGGGTGTTCACGGTCTGCAGTGGTCAGTATCTATCAAAAGTGGTCCAAGGAAGGAACAGTGGTGAACCAGCGACAGGGTCATGGGTGGCCATGGCTCATTGATGCACATCGGCAGCGAATGCTGGCCCGTGTGGTCCGATTAAACAGACAAGCTATTTTAGAGCTGTAGAAGTTCTGATAGAAAGGTGTCAGAATACACAGTGCATCGCAGTTTGTTGCGTTTGGGGCTGCATAGCCGCAGACCAGTCAGGGTGCCAATGCTGTCCCCTGTCCACTGCCGAAAGCACCAACAGTGGGTACGTGAGCATCAGAACTGGACCACGGAGCAATGGAAGAAGGTGGCCTGGTCTGATTAATCAAGTTCTTTTACATCACATGGATGGCCGGGTGCGTGTGAGTCCCTTACCTGGTTAACACATGGCACCAGGATGCACTATGGGAAGAAGGGAAGAAGGCAAGCCGGCGGAGGCAGTGTGATGCTTTGGGCAATGTTCGTCTGCAAAACACTGGGTCCTGGCATCCATGTGGATGTTACTTTGACATGTACCACCTACCTAAGCATTGTTGCAGACCATGTACATTCATGGAAACGGTATTCCCTGGTGGCTGTGGCCTCTTTCGGCAGGATAATGTGCCCTACCACAAAGCAAAAATGGTTCAGGAATGGTTTGAGGGGCACAACAACGAGTTTGAGGTGTTGACTTGGCCTCCAAATTCCCCAGACCTCAATCCAATCGAGCATCTGTGGGATGTGCAACTTACAGGACTTAAAGGATCTGCTGCTAACATCTTGGGGCCAGACACCACAGCACACCTTCAAGGGGTCTAGTGGAGTCCATGCCTCGACAGGTCAGGGCTGTTTTGGCAGCAAAAAGGGGTCAACACAATATTAGGTCAAAATGTTATGCCTGATCGGTGCATGATATTTTAATGGCATTATGAATTAATTCTTAATTAATAAACACCACATCTATAATCAGCATGTATGAAATATTTCATGTAAATTACTTATGGGTTAATATGTTGTACAGATTAATAAACTGTCCATAGTGAGTAACATTAAATGAGATCTATGTAAATTAGCACTGATTAAATAAGCCTGTCACATAATCAGGGGAACATACTTAACCATGCACTTAATTTTCCCATATTCTGGTTTACATGAGCTTTTCTTTAGGAATACTGGAATATATTCATGTTTCTCTACAGGAAGTACTTAAGATGTGTCCTCTGGTTATTAATTACATTAATATTCTGAATTACTAAAATGCTATTTAAATCAACTAATTGAATTATAATTCATGTCACTGCAACAGCACAGAATTGTTCAATTCTGATTAATGTAGCAATATCCACATGCATATAATTAAACATCTGGCAGAAATAGACTTTCTGGATAATGGAAGAGAATATATGTTTTAGACAGAAGAATGTATTTTCCCTCTTTTTTGGGTCGATTCACTGGTACAAACAGTGGCAATGTGTTTTGTTGTGAGCAACAAGTACACATTTTTATATTAGCTTGTTTGTATTGTCCTGTTTTCAGTCCAAATATCTAAAATATCTTACATTAAGAAACATTTACTAGACAAGCAAAAGTTTTTGTCTTATTTTGGGGGAAAATAACTCAAAATTAAGGGAGTTTTTGCTTAAAATAAGCAAAATAATCTGCCAATGGGGTAAGCAAAATAATCTTGTTTTCTGTTTGAATTAAGATTATTTTGCTTACCCCATTGGCAGATTATTTTGCTTATTTTAACAAAAACTTTTGTTTGTCTAGTAAATCTTAATGTAAGATTTTTTAGATATTTGGACTGAAAACATTGCAAAAAATGCTTTTCTTACTTATTTTTGTCGTGCAATCAGTGCCCTCAATGCATTCTCTCCAATGCTTTCTCTTTTATGCATTAAAAAACCCCTGCGTAGGCAATGGCCTTTTTTGTAATTTCAGCCTAGCAAAACAACCTAGAGGTCATTTAGTTTACATTCATTTCCATCAGCCAAGCTACCCGGCAAAATAAATGCAGAAGCCTCGACCCTCATTCATGTATACTTTAGAAGTAATCTACGCCTGGTTTAATGCATAGAGACGGAGCTGAACTGCAGAGCATGTTGGATTAGTATTCAGGTACTGTGTGTTGCAAGTCTCAGCACCAATACGCATCAAATGAGACTGCAATAACAACACATGCAAGCCGAGGAACAAGGAAAGATAAGAACAGGAAATCGGGTAAAAATGAAGCTAAATGTCTGCAAACACACACATGCATGCAGAGTTTGTATTCTGACTGGTAAAACCCAGCGTGGATGACAAGTCTGCTTTGTGGTGATAGTGAAAGGTATTTATTGACTTGAAACACTCACACACGGACACAAACACACTAACGGCCATTAATAACACCATTGTACACACCTTATCTCCTCTAGTCATGTCATGGTCTGAGTAGAACCACATAGGATTTTTAATGCAGGGATTTTTACCCCTATAAATAAAAAGATGAGCAAATTGGTATTACATATTTGTAGATTAAATAATTGTATTTGTTTAATCTTGCAAAACATGTTAAATCTTACTTGTCAGTACAGACAGTTAATGTAGAAAATTACTGAATTTGGTTGCCGAGGAAGATATAATTGTACATTAAGTATATTATTTATTACACAGTGCTCCTGAACAGAATATTTGATTCTGATTTGCAAATCATGTAATTGTGTTTTTGTTTTTTTCTAAAAATGACCACTAAACTGTATGATTGACTTTCCAATTATTCTGCTTTTCCTATTTCTTCTCAAATAACAAAACCATGGTAACACTTTACAATAAGGTTTATTAGTTAACTACATTAGTTAACATGAACTAATAATGAACTGCACTTACAAAGCATTTATTTATCTTTGTTAATGTTAATTTCAACATTTACTAATACTTTATTAAAATCTTGTTAACATTAGTTTATGCACTATGAACTAACATGAACAAACCATGAACAGCTGGATTTTTTATTAACTAACGTTAACAAAGATTAACAAATGCAGTAACAAATGTATTACTCATGGTTAGTTCATGTTAATATATTAACTAATGTTAACAAATGAAACCTTATTGTAAACAACATACACTACCGTTCAAAAGTGTGGGATCAGTAAGATTTAAAAAAAAAAAAAAAAAAAATACTTTTATTCAGTGTAGATGCAATAAATTGATCTAAAGTGTAAAGATATAATGCTACAAAAGATTTCCATCTTTCATCAAAGAATCCTGAAAAAAGTCACAGTTACAGTTGACAAAATTATTAAAGGGCTGACAAAAAATATTAAAGGGTTAGTTCACCCAGAAATAAAAATTCTAAAGAAAAATTAGCCCATGATTTACTCACCCTCAAGTAATCCTAGGTTTATATGACATTCTTCTTTCAGACGAATGAATAAAATCGGAGTTATATTAAAAAAGTCAGCTCCGGTGTGTTAATAAAGGCCTTCTGAAGCAAAGTGGCAAGTTTTGTGTGAGAAAAATATCCATATTTAAAACTTTATAGACTAAAATAACTAGCTTCCGGTGGTCACGGTATGCATCGATTTGCAGCGAAAGAGCAACCCTTGACCCTTGAACCCTTGACGTATGCGTATTGACGAACGCAGAAGCGCAGAGGATAGAGCAAAACAAAACACTGGTCATGAATCAAAAATAAATGGCGGAGGATTTCAATATAAGAGAAGAGGGGCTTGAGTTTGTTGCCCAGCACTATCCGCGATAGGCGTCAAAGCTTGCAATCCATCTATACATCGCGTCAGGGGTTACTCTTTTGCGTAAGTCAAATTGCGTATAGCTTTCCGTCGGAAGCTAGTTATTTTAAGTTTTAAATATGGATATTTTTTTTACACAACTTGCCACTTCGCTTCAGAAGACCTTTATTAACCCCCTGGAGCCGTGTGGAGCAGTTATATGATGGATAGATGCACTTTTATGGACTTAAAAAAGTCCTGGCTAATCCAAGCTTTATAATGGCAGTGAATTGTTGTCTCGTTTTTGAATATAACTTTATTCGTCTGAAAGAAGAATGTCATATACACCTAGGATGACTTGAGGGTGGGTAAATCATGGAAAAATTTACATTTTTGGCTGAACTAACACTTTAAGCAGTAGGGGTGTGACGAGATCTCGCCACAAAATTAAAATGTGATGAGATTTTAAGTATGTTCCCTTGATTATGTGACAGGCTTATTTAATCAGTGCTAATTTACATAGATCTCATTTAATGTTACTCACTTTGGCCAGTTTATTCATCTGTACAACATATTAACCCATAAGTAATTTACATGAAATATTTTATACATGCGGATTATAGCGATGTGGTGTTTTCTCGTCGAGGTGAAAATCTGTCTTGCGTCAAATTGTTATGACGGAGTGTGAGGGTGAAGTTAGGATAGAATATGAATCCATGTATCATTCGTTCAGTCATTTAAAAAAATTAGAAAACATAATTTACATTTCTAATTTTTCAACTTTAAATATTAAATAAAAAAATTACTGAACGAATGATACACGGATTAATATGCCACAGCAACGTTTACATTACACCTCCACTGTCTTTTTGCTGTTTATAGATTTTTTTTTTATTCCAGTGGATAATGGTCACTTCAATTTCATCAGCTCATCCAACACGAGCTGTACGAGTCGACCATAGTGCGCTTGCACAGCACTGCCACTGATCACGTGACGAGAAGACTGACAGGGCCGTGGCGGAGGATTCGTTGCACAACAGAAGCGTCAGACAAATGTCTTATTTTTTTGTACAAACAAATGCAGCATTGGATTTGACCATAGACTGTATAAAACTATAGATATAGTGTCCGTGACGTCAGCCGTAGGGTTCTGAAGAGCCATTTTGAAGCCTCAAAGTGGCCATTGCCATATTGGCAGCACGTGATGGCTAACAGACAGCAGACAAATGGCAATCCACCTGTCACTCAAGTTGCCACGCCCTTAATTATGAGGAACTTTAAAGCTTAATATAATTTCAACTGAGGAGTTATAAAAAACAATTCACCCCCTCACAGTTGTCATGAAGGGCAAAAATAGCTATATAGACCAAAACCACTTTTTGTACAAGGCTGTAAAAAAAATTCTGCCGTAAAGTTGGGCATTTTAACAAGGGGGAGATACAAATTGGACTCCCTTTTGGAGCCTGTCTCTAGCGGCCAGTCGATGAATTGCAGTTTAAGTCACTTCCGTGTTGGCTTTAAGAGAGACTGCAGGAGGCTGCCGCTTACATAAGACGTCTTTTAAAAACATTAATAACCTATGAAGGGTAGTATGTATATCTATATATATAAACTAGGGATGCAACAATACAGTTAGTCCACGGTTCAATACATACCTTGGTTTTTAACCACGGTTTTCGTTTCGGTTCGGTTCTGATGGCTTGTCACATCAGTTTTTTTCTATTCTATTTTAAGCGACAGGAACAGCAAGAGGTTAAGGAGAAAAAATACTATTTTTTAATTTCTTTATTTTCTTTATTTATTTTACTTAAAAGAATTGAAAAACTTAAACT
Source organism: Gobio gobio (assembly GCF_949357685.1). Taxonomy (NCBI): domain Eukaryota; kingdom Metazoa; phylum Chordata; class Actinopteri; order Cypriniformes; family Gobionidae; genus Gobio; species Gobio gobio. The sequence continues at coordinate 13,558,252 of NC_137110.1, forward strand.
TAAAACTTTACTTAAAAATCCTTGTACACATTCCTAGTGTATTGTAAAATATACAATAAATATATATAAAGATTTACACTGGCAGCTCAGAGCAGTACAGCAGCATTTAAGTATGAAATCGAATGAATAAATGTAAAATTAAAACACTACATAGACTTCTCTATAAAATATACATGATTCTTATTAAAGCTAATGTATTAAAGTTTTTCAGTCAAGAGCATTGAGTGATTTTCTCTTTGTCTTTTGTTGTTGTATTAACATTAAAGGGATAGTTCACTCAAAAATGAAAATTCTGTCATCAAGAAATGAATATAGGTTTGGAACAATATTAGAGTGAGTAAATAATGACATCATTTTAGAGGTGAACTGTCCCTTTAAGGACAGCGTGTTCACGTGTTCAACTGTCCCTTTAAGGACAGCTGCGCTGTTGTCAATTTAAGACCTCTACACATCTAATCTACAGACACACGCCGATTTTACTTTCACTTTAGACATAACCTACTGTGTTTATGTAAACCTTGTGTGTATTTGACAGTATTAGCAAAGTAAGACTACTTAGTCCAGTAATCGCGCTTGACAGGCGTTTAGTGCGCGCGCTCGGAAAAGCACATGTTTAACCGGCAAGGCTGTAAAATGCATGCAAATAATGAGCTTTCGTGATTGTGAATAACTATAGTGTTCCGTGAGTGTAACTCCACCACTAACGTGTGATGTGAATGTATGTCGCGTGGTTCAGTATATTGGGATGGAGTCAAATTATAGAATTTGTAGAAAAATAATTAATTAAATGCAAAACCGAAAAACCGCAATTCACAAGCGCGTATTGAACCGTGAAGGCCGTACCGAACGGTTCAATATTATATTGAGAATTGTGGCATCCCTAATATAAACGCAGTACTATTTAAAGATATTGACACCTTTAGAGTGATAAAGAAACACTCATGAATGAGGAATAAAGAGTGGGACATGCATAGTGTTAAAAATAGTTATTAGGTGAAAAATAAGACACGTTCTTTGATCGTGCATACTATTGCATTTTGTTTGTGAAGAGACCATATAACTGATTCTGATTTGAATGAGTCCATCTTTCCACAGAAAAGACAAAAGTTTGTTGTCGATGTACGTACTTGTTTGCGTCTGCATTTGCGTGTGCTTGTTTCTTAGCATGAGTCAGCTCAGCTTGCGGTGAGGTTTGCATCAGCAAAACTAGAACCCAAAAGCTGACAAAATATCAAAGAAAGAGGAAGGGGGGGGGGGGGGGGGGGCAAAAGAAGTACAAAAACAGAAACAACTAGAAAATGACAAGGCCAGACGTGGGGCCAAGAGAGCAGCAGCCATTGGCGCTACCGTTCCTCATTGTTGTCTGCAGTAATGTAGTCAATGGTGCAGTGAGACTGGCCCCGGGAGCAAGCAGCAGACGGACCTCCTCCACCAGCTGCTATTAATTAAATCCCGCCAATCCTGCTGCAATACACTCACAAAACAAACCTACCTACATTCATGATACAACCAGTACATATACAAAGTCCGACACTAAACATCTTAAAGAGTTTACCTCTTGAAATCGATTTTCGCATCATCACCAGAAAAATATAAAATCTATCTCAAGCTGTCACAAAGTGTTTCTATGGACATATCAGAGCTAGCCTTGGTAGAATCCTTTATTTTTCACATCACACTGTGACCAATTGAGGTCTTGTTAGCAGAAGTTTTACTGCAGACTCAGAATCCATTGTTGGCTTGATGCCACATGAGCCAATAATCAACCCTGACGTCTTCTTGCATGCAAGTGAAAACTGTAGCTGTTTACTGCATTGCTGAAACATTCTATAACACATATACTATGGTATTTCTAAATAAGTTCATTTTGCCATTACAGTCACTGGAATCAACATATTATAACATATTTATATTCTATAACATGTTGGTTAAAACTTGTCAAACTAAATTCCCATAGTGTTGAAGGGATAGTTCCCCCCAAATGTTAAATTCTATCATTATATAAATCACAAAAGAGGATATTTTGAACAATATTTCAACTATTTCTCTGCACCTCATGAAAGTCAGTGGGGTACAACAATATATGAGACACAATTGACTTTCAATGTATGGACAAAAATGAGACATTTGGTCATCTTCTTTTGTCTTGCACAGAAGAATGTCAGTCATTCAGGTTTGGAATGAGCATGAGTAAATGACAGAATGTTCAATTTTGGGTGAACTATCCCTTTAAAGTTGAAAGAGGAAAAACATGTCCGATAAGAACAGTTGCTCAGGTAGAGCAACATTTTTCAGGCTGGGTTAGAAAAGGGTCAATTAGTCTAGAAATGGGAGGAATGAACTGGCTATCGTGGATTAGCATGAAGCAAAAGTATGTTTTCTTTTGAGGAAACACTTCGTTCAAAAGGGTATTTAATTTAAAATTAACAACCAAAGATAACGTCCTAATGCGTAAAATGCTATGGGCATTTAACAACTTCTTTAAACTTTGCAGAACGAGGAGCAACCCTTGTCTGAAGGACGATTATATCCAGCAGCAGGAGAGAGATTTAAAATTCACCAGCAGCTATTTCTGCTCTGATTGAAGGAGCACTGAGACAAATGGTGAAACAGACGGAGAAATGAAGAGGAGACATCATCTGGCATGCACAATTAAAGGAACAGTTCACCAAAAAATGAAAGTTCTGTCATCTTGTACTTAAAATCATTATGTTTGAAACTTCTATGGTGTAATTATTATTCCATCAAGCACTAAATAGGATATTTTAAAGAAACTTTAATGCAGCTCTTTTACATACAACTGTTCATAGTGACCATGGCTTTCAAGCACAAACAAGGACCAAAAATACATCATAAAAGCATCATTCATAGTCCATACTAGGGTTGTCAAACGCACCAGTACAAAAAAGTTTACGGTTCCAACATTTCTGCAGTACCGGTAGTACCGATTACCAGATATATTGGGTACCCACTACTTTCAAACACTTGTGTTTGTTTGAGCGCTCTCTGAGCATCAAAGGTTTCTATTTATGGCGGGTTTTTACAAGTGTTGAGCATTGTGGCCAATTACAATCATATCTGTTGAGCGCATGAACATTGTGGCCAATCAGAGGGGCTAGTCAGTAAGTTTCTGCTTTAACACTGCTGAAATCGCACAAGGTTTTGTTTGGTTCAACTTGAGCTGTTGTCTGGCTATCACCAGACCAAACTCAATCTTTTAAGATTGAACATTGGTCTGAGGAGTCTGCTCTGTATTTTCTACTGGATAAGCTGGATAAGCCGGTTTGTGATTGGTCCCTGCAAATTTGTAACAGAAGCAGGATAAAAATATGTGCAGGTTTCCAGCCTGAGCTGCAGGGCGAAATCAAATCGCCAGCAGATCGGACTGGGTTTACCCAGTCTATGTGAGCTGCACAATAAGAGATTTATAATACAATTAAGACAGCTTTTTATTATAACGAGAGTTTTGTGAGAGTGCTGAATTCAGTGAGATCACGCTTTAGAGATTGACAGCCTTATTATAAAAGGTAGGGCTCTACTATTACCCATTCACAATATAAATACAAGTTTAGTTTTTCAAGCTGCTAAGTACACTGCAAAGTTTCTGTATTGTTTCTGATAACCGTATTTAAATAGGTGATTGAATCAGAAACTGCAATGATTGACAGCGATAACCAATGGACGAGAAAAAACGAAACGGGTCAAACATTTTTAAAGTACTTAATTAAAAAGTTCTTGCTTCGGTATCGAAATGGGTACAGACTACTGAAATGTTGGTACTGTGACAACCCTAGTCCATAACTTTTGCTTTATTTCAAGTCTTCAAAAGCCATATAATACCTCTGTGTAATAAACAGGGTGAAATTTAAGTTACATTTTGTAGTGTTTTTTGGCAAGAGCTGCTAAAAGATGTATCAGGCCTTTTCTGATTTTGTGTTCCAAGGAAAATAAATAAATGACAGAAATTTAATTTTCTTGGTTGAACTATTCACACTTGTACATATCAAATAAGCCTCACCTCGGGCCACGAATCTTTGATGAGAACCTCTCGGCCAGTTTCTCCAGACTGCGGGAATACTCCAGTTGAATCTCGGCCTTGCGCCGAAAAAACTCCTGCAGGTCCTGCAACAGCTGGATCCGAGCCTCTGATTGCTGCTCCAGGCACTTGAACTGCTCCACCAACTGATTACGGATCTCTGAGCAACAGAGTACACATAAACACATTAGTCTGACTCAGCACAAATCTCTATGTGTACATGTACAAAAGTGGTGAGGTTCAGATGGGCGTCCTCTCAAATTGGCTGAATCTGTGATTTAATCCATTCAGCTACTGACCAAAGAATTTCCACGTTGGATCATGACTACTGGATACGAATATTGGAAGCGCTTTTGTGTTCCTAACACATATGGAACGAGGTTACTCCCAAAACTTAGCAGCGTGTGTGTAGCCAAAATACATTACATCATCCCAGGGTATATATCCATCCAATATAGATATGAAGGATAATAGTCTACCACTTGATAGGAAATTTGTATGCAAATTGGAAAACAGAAAAATGTCAAATATATATTTAGTACACCAAGTCAGACCTGTGCTTTGTCCTTTAATACAAAATGGATGAGACTGAAATCCACACTTGTTTCTATCTAGATAGATGGCTAGATAGAACCAGTTGCCTTCTCTGTGTTGTAGCACTTGCTGCTATTTAGAGAAACTAATATTTAAGAACAAAGCCAGTTTTCACAGAAAAAACACTGACTTGCAGTTAATTGCAAAGAAAGGTTTTGTGCCACAAACAGAGTGTGTTCTTGAACTGACAAGCTGCTCCCTCAGTGCTGAGAGAGAGAAAAGCGAAAATTACACTAACACAACAGCGAAGTACATGTAGGTTGTGCAGTAAGTCATGTCCCTGAGGCAGCCAGTTTCTACAATGTTAAAGCAAAGCTTCTTTCATGTGTCATTTCAAAGAGGCCTCTATTCCTTCAAAGACTTCCTCTGAGGGAAATTTGTATTATTTCTGTTCCCTGCGCTAAGGTTAACAGAACAATTAGACAACAGAAAAAAGTAGCTTGATGAAGTAAATCAAGCCTGACACAAAAGAAAGCTCAAAATCAAACACAACTTAGAAAGGTAGACAGCTTTACTGGAAATAAAATAAATCCACTGCGATATTGATTGACTTAAAAGCTGTTCGGGTCGAAAATTCTGATCTGCTGTTAACACGAAGCAACACCTCAGAGCTAACCCAGTCAAGCTGTCGACAGTGTCAAATAACTGCGTTCTGTGGGCTTTTTCGCATATAAAACAACACTTCTGACTGAGCTACAAATAGGGTTTCACGACACTGGAAAAAAAATGGCATAAAAAAGCCATATATTTATCATCATGTTAATTATTGTGCCTTTACCCCCAAGAGCAGGGTGCACTTTTTACCTCAAATACCATTCTTTTACATATTCTTAAGTTATTGGAAAAACTGTTCATTTTATTACCTTTGTCTCAAAATATATTCAATAATTTTAGCGAAAAGAAGAAAAAACATTCAATAGTACCACAGACTCAACATTGCACAGCTGCCCACGATTGCATCAAGCATCAGCCACATTTCCACATTGTGAAACGTAGATGTTTAGAAACGTGCTGCGGCAAGTTTGTGTGCCATTTAGTGGTTTAATGGAGAACAAAATCATTTGCAAATTTTACCCCGGTGCGCCTTTTACCTCATTGCACCCTATTGTAAAATAAGAAATGTATCATTTATAAAAAATAATTGTCATTTCATAGTCCAACTGCACAATTACAATACTAATATTTCTTGTTAAACTCTTAATTTCTTCATTTTCAAACGCAACAATCGCCGTTGGCTAGTAATTAGGGATAGACGATTAACCGAAAACTAATCGAAACCGAAAATTTGAATCTCTAACCAACGTAATTTTCCCATGTCGGTTATTTCAGTTATCATGTGACTCCGCCCCGTCAGTCACATCAAGTGCAGTTTGCAGTTATCGTTGTTTATGCTCAGAATTACTATGGTAATTGCATGTTTTACACAGTTTATACAGGTCAGTTAATCTGCGTTCTTATATGCACTGATACACACACAGAGACGGCGCGCGCAAGATCCGAAGTCAGATCACTTTCACCTGCGTCCTCATTAAGTTTGTCAATTAAATGAGTTTAAAGGCTTGCCAGTTTGAACATTAAAGCGATTGTGCAATATTCAAGAACAACGTTATGGAAAACTTTGCCGTTCAGTGCTCATGAGCTTTTTCTGTGAAACAGAGAGCGAGCCATGTCGTGTCTCTGACAACGCGCGCCAGATCACTTTCACTTGCGTCCTTACAAAGCTTTGTCATACGTGTGTGTTTTAAGGCCTGCCAGTTTGAACATTGACGCGATTTTAGACCATCAGATGTGTATTATGTTGAACTAATGCCTGGTATATTGTGACACACGAACAATTACAGACAGTAGCTTGCACATCATGTGAAGATCGCGCGCAGAGAGGAGCGCAGAAACTCATTGTCAACGCCGTCCTGTGATTTATCACTAAAGTAGCTTAGAAACTCAACCGTTATAGCATAGCAAGTACAAACCACAGCTTCATAATTAATAGGGACGATATGACTAATTCACACACACAATTACTCTCTCATCAATGCTTTCAAATAAATGTAATGTAGGCCTATGAGCTAATTTATCTGTATCTGATGTACAACAAACAGAAATCTGCCCCATAGACAATAACTGCTGAAAGTGAACCGTTTCCTTCAAGTGTTTTAAAAATCACAAAGAAATTCACTTTTTCATTAGAAAAAAAATCCCACCTTTAATAGTAGAAAATATTTACAGTACAACCCTTATCAGTGAACTATGAGGGCAAAAAAAGGAAAGCAAATAGCAAAATAATCGTTCATTAATCGTAATCGAGGATTTTTTTTTTCAATTAATCGAGATTTTTCTTTTTGGTCAAATCGTTACAGCCCTACTAGTAATATCACCAAATCAGCTTCTCTTTAAAAAAAATGGCACAGCTTTTTAAATATCTGAATGTACACTCTTCACATTAGTCAATCAAGCATTATATTATTATTATTATTATTATTATTATTATACAATTTATTTATAGGCGCCTTTCATGGCACTCAAGGACACCTTACAAAGTTTACACAAAAAATAAAATAGTTTAATCAAACAATAAAGACAATACAGAACTGACGACAATAACATTAAAAATCACATAAAAGCCTGCCTAAACAAATAAGTTTTAAGACGAGTTTTGAAAACCTGAAGACTTGTACTATTACGAACTTCTACAGGAAGCAAGTTCCATAAATGAGGAGCCGCATAACTAAAAGCTTGTGACCCCATGGAAGTTGTCCTAGTGCGTGGAAGAACAAGTGTAAGTGCAGAAGCATTTCTTAGAGTACGGGAAGGTATGCATAGATGCAGAAGATCAAGAAGATACGGAGGAGCCAAATTATTAAGTGCTTTATAAGTTAAAAGTAAAATTTTGAAATTTACACGAAATTTAACTGGAAGCCAATGCAAATTTTGTAAAACAGGAGTAATATGTTCTGAAATGGATGTTTTGGTCATAACTCGAGCAGCTGCATTTTGTACTAACTGTAATTTATGAAGAGATTTTGAAGCAAGCCCATAAAACAAGGCATTACAGTAGTCAATATATGATAATCAAGCACTATTTAAAAAAAAAAAAAGACTTAAAAAGCCATAATTTATCATCATATTAATTATTGAATTATTGTGCCTTTTGCCCCAAGAGCAGGGTGCAGGTTTTACCTCAAATACCATTCTTTTACATATTCTTAAGTTATTGGAAAAACTGTTAATTTAATTACCTTGAGCAAAACTGAAAATCACTAACAAGACCTTTGTCTGAAAATATATATTCAATAATTTTAGCGATTCTCGGTTGCTACTTAGAAAAATACATTAAATAGTGGCACAGACTCAACATTGCACAGCTGCCCGCGATTGCATCAAGCATCGGCCACATTTCCACATTGTGAAACATGGATGTAGAAAATGCTGCGGCAAGTTTGTATGCCATTTAGGGGTTTTAGAGGAGAACAAAATCAAATGCACATTTTACCTCGGTGCGCCTTTTACCTCGTTGCACCCTATTGTAAAATAAGAAATTGATTATTTATTGGAAATAATTGTAATTTAATAGTCTAATGCACAATTACAATACTAATATTTCGGTCTTAATTTCTTCATTTTCAAACGCAACCCTCTACGCACACTTTGGCAATACAATCGCCGTTGGCTAGTAATATACTAGTAATATCACCAAATCAGCTTATTTTTGTAAAATGGCATCGCTTTTTAAATATTTGAATGTACAGTCTTAACATTATGATATTATGATAATCAAGCACTATTTAAAGGATAGAACTTTAGTAATTAGAACTAAAACGCGGTAACCATGTATGAATGCATCTCATTTTAACTAAACTTAGGACTGGTGGTGGTGCTTACGTGTTTCTGTAAACAAAAACAAAAAAAAGTTAATAATTATTATTATTAAAAGATAATACTACTACTACTACTACTACTACTACTACTAATTCTACTACTAATAACAATACAACACACTAAAAATTGATGAGCTGCTGAGTTCATGAATATTAATCACGTTGTCAGCGTTCGCTCGAACTGATTTGCCGAAATCAAAACAGAGACATTAATAGATGAATGCCAGCCAATGAGATTGCTGTTTGCGCATTAGTTCCACCCACTACCGGAGAAACCAACATATCTTCTGCTTGTTCTTAAAAGCTGAAAAATTCCACATTAACTCTGGTATTTTGACAGGAAAATACAACAAAAAATATCATTTAGATAGCGTGTTGATTCTGCGTGGTAGGCAAGACTCTCGTTCTCTCTCCCTCTTTGCGTCTCAGCAAAGCGTTGGAGAGTCATGCGCCTTCACATTTGAGTTTATGGTACATCAAATACAGATACGCAGCGCATTCATTGAGCTGAATTGAAACCGTACGGATCGATTGACAGAGAGCGAAACTCTCAATCGCTCAGTCAGAGTGTTCAGAGAGTTAAAATATATCTTTACTACACTTATACTTAGCCTCTAACACACACACACTGGTGAGTAAAATCTAAGAATAGACATTATTTAGTCGCCCAGCGTTAAGATGCATATTCGAGTGATTTACTCACATTGTAGAGGGTTGAAACATTTAACCATTGAGCTTTTATTTTGGCGGTTCGCGGGCAAATGGACGCATGCGCTGCCGGTTTCAAAGTGAAACATTTTAAGTGCTCCACTGACACTCTGGAGCCAGTAGCGATTATATTTATTTAAATAAATCAAAGTATATGTGATTTGATAAACACACCAAGTCATAGCGCGTTATTCATGTTATTTTGTTATATCATGCAGCCCTACAGTACAAGAGAAGAATTAACATTACATTCAACTGCAAAGACTGTAGTGTTGAAAGGGGAGAGTGTTCTTTTTTCCTTTGATATTGTGCTGGGTTGACGAACCACAGTGCAGCATTACAATCTTCGGTTAACCACCGAACCTGGCTCTTCCTTTAGAAATGAGGGCTACTGCCTGCTGGCACTATTTGCAGTTAAAACCCATGTGGGCCCTATTTAGAGGTAGCATCCATACTGAAAAAAAAAAAAGCTAACTAACCCAAAGCGTGTTGATACCATTCACTGAGACTCTCTGAAAACTTCAGCTTTTTCTGTTTTTCATTCTTTCTCTCTGCTTTTTCACAAACTCTTTTCTCAGCGTGTATTCGTGTGACAAAACAAGAGAGCCTAAAGGAACGCCCCAGAAACATCTGACACCGTTTCGCATGAATGGCAGGCAGGACTTTTTTGAAAATACTCTCGTAAAAGGAGCAGGTTTAAAAACCTCTAGCAGAGCGAGAGCCGAAAAATAGGTCACGTTGTAAGTTAGCTTCTCACAGAGACCCTGAGCAATCACAGAATTATTCACAAGAAAGAGGATTCCAAGTGCGCTGCGATCACTCTGTGGCTTCACTTGATGTCTGGAACTCATAGCTGCTCTCGCAAGAGGAATGCTCTGAATTTTGGCCTGACGTCCCTTCAGCCCCTGTGTAACACTGTGAACTGGTTACATTAGAAGCAAGGAATTACTTAACAGAAGGATTTCTCTGGAATACCCTCATTTGATGAGACCGAACTCTGCCTGCAAATAGCTGAACGATTGTGTCACACGATGGACGACGCACCCCTGAATTACACTTTAAAAACAAACACACAAGTTGAGACCATCTGATTTCAATGAAAATAAATAGCCTGTCTCTCATATTAGCAAGACGTGATGACTAAGCCATCTGAATAAATAGAGATGATGGATCCCTATTATAGGGTATATGAAAAGTAGGGTGAAGAGCCAAAAATACACAAAAGATCATTTAATTATATAGGGAGAAAGCTTAACCTTTAATTTAAAGGTTTTCTAACAGATACTATCTATCAAGATACTATCAATTATCCTATATACTGTGCGTCATTTACTTCCCCTCCCCCAAACCATTTCCATCTGAGCCTTGGGTCTATTTGTCTATATGGGGACTTAAAATATGGTGTTATAGAGATTACAGAAATGTTCTTTATAATTAAAACTCACAAGATGTGCCCTCACTAGGTGTTGGTCTAGAGCTGTGGTTTTCTTTCATTGCTGAATTTTCAGCAGCCATTCCTTCAAATCATTATAATATGCTGATTTGGTGCTCAAGAACCATTTCTTATACCATTATCAATGTTTAAAACAGTTGCTCTGCTTAATATTTGTATGAAAACTGATCTTTTTTTTCAGGGTTCTTTTGTAACATTAGACATGTCTTCACTGTCACTTTTGATCAATTTAATGTATCCTTCCTGAATAAAACTATTAATTTCTTTAGTACACGGTAGTGTTGTGGGTTGATGGGAACACACCAAAACTTGGCTAATTAATCAACTCTTTATTAACTGATTGCATAATTTCTGGTAAAGTTTTTTAGTTGTCTCATTTGTACATAAGTATTTGGTCCAATGTCTTAGCTAAACAGTCTGCAATCTAGATAATTTCAAAGAAAAAAAAAAGAACAAAACAGCAGTCTGGAAAAATTAAGTACACCACTTAAAACTGCAGGTAATTGTTTTGAAGTAGTTTGTATTTTCTCCCAGATTTGAGGAGTTATGTGATCCACAATCTTTCATAAAACACCCACCATTCACACACAGTTTGTTTAGTGTGTTTGTTTATTAAATGTCATGGCTAATTTGATCATGCTTTCAGCTGTCATCAAGTTTGCAGTATTCTCAGCTCTGTTTAAAGGATTACTTCACCCAAAAATGAAAATTCTGTCATTAATTACACCCTCATGTCGTTCCAAACCCTTAAGACTTTCGTTCATCTTCGGAACACAAATGAAGATCTTTGAAGAGCTTTCTGTCCCTCCACAGACAGCTACGCAACTGAAACTTTGACGCTTCAAAAAGTTCATAAAACGAATCCTTATGAATTGAATTTTCTGAAGAAACTTGATTGCTTTATCTGATAAACAGGTTGAATTTAGGCTTTTATTTCGCATGCAAACATTGATCAGCGAACATAAACAGAAGCTCAACCAAACCTGCTTGCCGAGCGAGAACAAACCTGAAAGCTCAAACGTGCTACGTAACACAAGAATGAACCTCATTCGTTTTTGCAGAAGCTCAAACGTGCTGCATAACAAGGGAATGAACCTCATTGGTTTGTGCAGGTGCTACGTAACACATGAGAATGAACCTCATTGATTCTTGCGGACGAACCTCGGTGGTTCTTGCAGAAGCTCAAACGTGGTGTGTAACATGAGAATGAACCTTGGTGGTTCTTGCAGAAGCTCAAACGTGGTGTGTAACATGAGAATGAACCTCGGTGGTTCTTGCAGGTGCTCAAACGTGCTGCGTAACATGAGAATGAACCTCATTGGTTCTTGTTGAAGCTCAAACGTGGTGTGTAACACGAGAATGAACCTCATTGGTTCTTGTTGAAGCTCAAACGTGGTGTGTAACATGAGAATGAACCTTGGTGGTTCTTGCAGGTGCTCAAACGTGCTGCGTAACATGAGAATGAACCTCATTGGTTCTTGTTGAAGCTCAAACGTGGTGTGTAACACGAGAATGAACCTCACTGGTTCTTGTTGAAGCTCAAACGTGGTGTGTAACATGAGAATGAACCTCGGTGGTTCTTGCAGGTGCTCAAAAGTGCAGCGTAACAAGAATGAACCTCATTGGTTCTTGCGGAAACTCAAACGTGCTGCGTGTAACGAGAATGAACGTCACTGGTTCTTGTGGAAACTGAAACGTGCTGCGTGTAACGAGAATGAACCTCGCCGGTTCTCGTGGAAGCTCAAACGTGCTGCGTAACATGAGAATGAACCTCGCCGGTTCTCGTGGAAGCTCAAACGTACTGCGTAACATGAGAATGAACCTCATTGGTTCTTGTGGAAGCTCAAACGTACTGCGTAACACGAGAATGAACGTCACTGGTTCTTGTGGAAGCTCAAACGTGCTGCGTAACATGAGAATGAACCTCATTGGTTCTTGTGGAAGCTCAAACGTGCTGCGTAACATGAGAATGAACCTCATTGGTTCTTGTGGAAGCTCAAACGTGCTGCGTAACATGATAATGAACCTCACCGGTTCTTGTGGAAGCTCAAACGTGCTGTGTAACATGAGAATGAACCTCATTGGTTCTTGTGGAAGCTCAAACGTACTGCGTAACATGAGAATGAACCTCACCGGTTCTTGTGGAAGCTCAAACGTGCTGCATAACATGAGAATGAACCTCATTGGTTCTTGTGGAAGCTCAAACGTACTGCGTAACATGAGAATGAACCTCACCGGTTCTTATGGAAGCTCAAACGTGCTGCGTAACATGAGAATGAACCTCATTGGTTCTTGTGGAAGCTCAAACGTACTGCGTAACATGAGAATGAACCTCATTGGTTCTTGTGGAAGCTCAAACGTACTGCGTAACACGAGAATGAACGTCACTGGTTCTTGTGGAAGCTCAAACGTGCTGCGTAACATGAGAATGAACCTCATTGGTTCTTGTGGAAGCTCAAACGTGCTGCGTAACATGAGAATGAACCTCATTGGTTCTTGTGGAAGCTCAAACGTGCTGCGTAACATGATAATGAACCTCACCGGTTCTTGTGGAAGCTCAAACGTGCTGCGTAACATGAGAATGAACCTCATTGGTTCTTGTGGAAGCTCAAACGTACTGCGTAACATGAGAATGAACCTCACCGGTTCTTGTGGAAGCTCAAACGTGCTGCATAACATGAGAATGAACCTCATTGGTTCTTGTGGAAGCTCAAACGTACTGCGTAACATGAGAATGAACCTCACCGGTTCTTATGGAAGCTCAAACGTGCTGCGTAACATGAGAATGAACCTCATTGGTTCTTGTGGAAGCTCAAACGTGCTGCGTAACATGAGAATGAACCTCACCGGTTCTTGTGGAAGCTCAAACGTACTGCGTAACATGAGAATGAACCTCATTGGTTCTTGTGGAAGCTCAAACGTACTGCGTAACATGAGAATGAACCTCACCGGTTCTTGTGGAAGCTCAAACGTACTGCGTAACATGAGAATGAACCTCATTGGTTCTTGTGGAAGCTCAAACGTGCTGCGTAACATGAGAATGAACCTCATTGGTTCTTGAGGAAGCTCAAACGTACTGGGTAACATGAGAATGAACCTCATTGGTTCTTGTGGAAGCTCAAACGTACTGGGTAACATGAGAATGAACCTCATTGGTTCTTGTGGAAGCTCAAGCGTGCTGCGTAACATGAGAATGAACCTCACCGGTTCTTGTGGAAGCTCAAACGTGCTGCGTAACATGAGAACGAACCTCACCGGTTCTTGTAGAAGCTCAAATGTGCTGCATAACATGAGAATGAACCTCACCAGTTCTTGTGGAAGCTGAAACGTGCTGCGTAACATGAGAATGAACCTCATTGGTTCTTGTGGAAGCTCAAACGTTCTGCGTAACATGAGAATGAACCTCACCGGTTCTTGTGGAAGCTCAAACGTACTGCGTAACATGAGAATGAACCTCATTGGTTCTTGTGGAAGCTCAAACGTGCTGCGTAACATGAGAATGAACCTCATTGGTTCTTGAGGAAGCTCAAACGTACTGGGTAACATGAGAATGAACCTCATTGGTTCTTGTGGAAGCTCAAACGTACTGGGTAACATGAGAATGAACCTCATTGGTTCTTGTGGAAGCTCAAACGTACTGGGTAACATGAGAATGAACCTCACCGGTTCTTGTGGAAGCTCAAACGTGCTGCGTAACATGAGAACGAACCTCACCGGTTCTTGTAGAAGCTCAAATGTGCTGCATAACATGAGAATGAACCTCACCAGTTCTTGTGGAAGCTCAAACGTGCTGCGTAACATGAGAATGAACCTCATTGGTTCTTGAGGAAGCTCAAACGTACTGGGTAACATGAGAATGAACCTCATTGGTTCTTGTGGAAGCTCAAACGTACTGGGTAACATGAGAATGAACCTCATTGGTTCTTGTGGAAGCTCAAACGTACTGGGTAACATGAGAATGAACCTCACCGGTTCTTGTGGAAGCTCAAACGTGCTGCGTAACATGAGAACGAACCTCACCGGTTCTTGTAGAAGCTCAAATGTGCTGCATAACATGAGAATGAACCTCACCAGTTCTTGTGGAAGCTGAAACGTGCTGCGTAACATGAGAATGAACCTCATTGGTTCTTGTGGAAGCTCAAACGTTCTGCGTAACACACGAGAATATAATTTTTCTATGAAAACGCACTCTATGAAACCGCTATGTTCTTTAACCATTGCACTCGTGTCTCGTGTCTTTTGCATGACATGCCGTTCTACACGGCGCTCAAGGTAAAAGTACTTTTTTAAAACTTTTTACAAAACGTGTCTCTAGACCTGCGTCTTGTGTTTATAACCGGAAAAACACATTCTGTGTGAATGGACCCTACTCTATTTTGCTGCAACGATACTTTGGCAGGTATTGCAAATTACCTGGCTCTATGATACATTATCTCTCTTGTATCCAAAATATTTCCAAACCACAGATGTTGATTTTTTTTTGGACAAGTCTTTATCCTGCCCTGAATTCACCCTGCCTGTTTCTGTGCTTTCTTCCATGTGGTCACGGTAAACCCGCTTTGTTCTATTCTCGCGCTAGATTTGCATGCTGCATACAGATTGCAGACTAGGAGGCTGGCGGAAAAAATTGTGCTCTCACATCGCAATTTTCTGGGTGGTTGCCAGGGCGTTGCCAGGCAGTTGCTAAAATAGTGGTCTTTAGCATATTGCTATGCAGTTTCTGGGGTGTTATAGGCGTTGCTAGCATCCAGAAGACCCTAGAAACCACAAAGTCAGATGAGTCCTGCCACAATGATATGATATTCTGGTCCCTAAATATGGCTCGGATTCCTTCTAGAATGTAAGTCTATGATGCTTTTCCATCAGCAGCACAATCTCAAAACAGTGGAGAAAGGTCAATTCCTGTTGAGCTTGTGATACAATGAGAAACTTTCTCAAATACAGCACCATCTCACAAAACCCTTGCAGTCTCAACAAGCTATATTCATCCATGCACCATTTGCACAAGAGTTCATTCAATTCACCTCTTTACAATGGTGAATTGGAGACTCAGGCCCTTTTCATGCAAAATAAATCAATACCAAATGGTTCCACCAAGTAATAAGCACTTAGAGTTTTACTGCAACACAATACCAGTGACGTGGTCTTTATATGACACTGAAAGCTCTCCGTTCTCTGGTCTTTGCATGTATAATGCATTTTCTCAGAAAAGCCAGTCTTTGAGTCTCGGCCACCTTCTAACTCTCAGTCTCCAAATCATTCCACTAGTGGATTTGTGTATTATTAGATTCGATTAAAGAGTGTCTATCTTTTTATCGTGGGTGCTACTCATCCATATATCTCTCAGTCTCTCGCTCATTACACACGGTGATTATCCTCTTCAGATACACAGTGACTCAGATGCTGCTGTGTCAATGAGACACTCTCTGTGCTGGAAAAGGGCAAACACTTTCCTTGGACAAAGATGAGTGAAATCTAGTCAGAGGAAATATTTCAGTAGATAAGAGAGGGTGTTATTTAGTGATCTTCTGTTTGTCACTGTATTCTAAAAAGCATGTAATGGCATGGTTCATTTGTACACTCCTGAAGCAGTGTGTTACATTAAAACATATCTTGCTTCATTTAAGGCATGTTTTAATTTTCCTTCAAATGGAAGTTATCATGACCACTACAATGACCTGCTTTTTTCATTTAAAGTCCAAAGTGACATTAAAATTGACTCCTGTATTTAATGCACATTAGAAAGAAGAACTTGTTCTTATTTTGAAACAACTTTCCAGTCCACTGACATTGACTGTCCAGACTATAAGATAGATAATGCTAACCGATACACATTAAAGGGTTAGTTCTCCCAAAAATGAAAATTCTGTCATCAATTACTCGCCCTCGTCTCGTTCCAAACTCATAAGACTTTCGTTCATCTTCAGAACACAAATAAAAGTTGTTGTTTTTTTAATCCGAGCCAGTTCTGTACTCTCCATTGACAGCTACGCAACTACCACTTTGACGCTTCAAAAAGTTCATAAAGAGATTAGAGCCCGACCGATATGGGTTTTTGGGGGCTGATACCGATATTAAGGAGTAAAAAAAAGTCTGATATCGATATATTGGCCGATATTATTTATGTGTATATTATAGTGCAGTACCAGTCAAAAGTTTGGACACACTTTCCCATTGATGTGTCCAAACTTTTGACTGGTACTGTATACATGATACATTATATACATATATTGTTCGTAAATACAACCGAACAAACATACAAATGAAAAACAGTTCTTTTCAGGTTTTTCATGTAGGTCTAAACTAGATTTTCAGGTAGGCTACAGAAATAGTAATCAAATGTAAAACATCACTTCATAGTCTTCGCAGCAATCTAAATATAGATTAACCCTTCTTAAAGTTATTCAGTCGAGAGAAGTGAGTAATTTTCTTTCTGTATTTTGTTATCTCGTCTTTTATGAGAAAACGCTTCCCTGCTATTGACAAGATTTTCGGGCTTTCCATGTTTTCACTGTTATACGGTAGGGGTGCTATTACGCATCTGATGAACGAGTACTGAATCTCCCGATCAAAACACAGGCGAAGAAGAAGCAGAAACGAGCGATCTCATATAAGCAGATTCATATGTAAAATAATGCGATTATCAACATTAAACAGCATCTAAATCAAAACGGCTATGTTATTGAATGAAATGTCAACCCAGGACGAGCTATAGGACTGTGAAGCTTTGGTGGTGTTGATGGACTGGATCTAATCCATCTGTGTTTTCATCATCGTTATGAATCCAATCTGTCTTTGACAAAAACCCAGTTTTCTCAGCTTTTTGCTCAAAATGTTGCTTTTTTTCATGAAACTTACTACATTCAAGTGTTGATAAAAATATTTGATATACTGCATGTTCAGAGATATTCACACAAGATATCCTGTGGGCCATGAAACTTGTGAACAAAAAAGCTGGCGGTGATGGCAAATGTCAAATTTCTTGTTTACATTTACTTAAGACAACTGACTATGTTTACGATGATACGCGACAAGACAGGCATTTTGACATATTTTTGTGTGAATATTCACACGCTGTGAGACTCGTGGGCATGCTTGGGCGGAATAGGGCGGAATAGATAGTAAAAACTAATCCTTATTATGAATTGAGTGGTTTAGTCCAACATTTCAGAAGAGACATGATTGCTTTATATGATGAACATTTTAAATTTAGGCTTTTATTTAGTCACATATAAACATTGAGTAAACATAAACAGAAGCTCAACTGAACCTGCTTGACGTGTGAGAACAAACCTCATTGGTTCTTGCATGTCAAGCATGCATGATTGAGCTCCCGTTTATCATAAATGATGTGTGTGTTGATGAATGTTTATATGTGAAAAAAACCCTAAATTAAATCTGTTCAAATCAGTTCAATCAAATCTAGTTTTATGATCTCTTTATGAACTTTTTGAAGCGCCAATAGCTGTCAATGGAGGGACAGAAATCACTCAGATTTTAAGAAAAATATCTTTATTTGTGTTCCGAAGATGAATGAAACTCTTATGGGTTTGGAACGACATGAGGGAGAGTAATTAATGACAGAATTTTAATTTATGGGTGAACTATCCCTTTAATGCTAACCAATACAGTGTGTGTTTACACTGGGGGGAAAAAGTATCGTATAGTGGAATGGGAAAACATGTTCTGTGGGAAATGTCACTTACGTTACAGTTGCGTTTGTTATTACAGCAAGCAACAGAAGGTTTCTGTTGCGTTTTCTTTCCAAAATGTCACTAGACAGTAGAAAAGTGAAAATGGTAGCATTTTATTTAAAGTGAAAATTAGATGCCTACCCTTCTATATCTGTCAAGAACCGAGCCTGTCTCTCAATCCTGAATATCCGCTTAAATGCTTGCAAAAAACATAGCATTACCATGGTTTACATAGCATTACGGCTACAGCAATACCATAGTACCATGATTAAAAAAATCCACCGTGACAGAACATCATCATTTGTCCTTAAATATTAATTAATATTAAGTGTTCTCAGAGGTTCCAACCTTTCAACAACCTTTGACCTCATTACAGAGGCACAGTCCATTTAAATAATTAATTGAACCAAAGACACCTTGGAAAAACGGTGTAATCCATATTATTCAGAAATTCTACACCAATGCATCACACAGTATGCATACAGCTTGAAGCAAACAGTAGCTAAATCAGCATCTTTTCCCATCACTGCTCACTGCTTATCAATAAGAGCCCAATCACAAGATGTATGAGTGGGCATGAGTTAAGAAGGGGTCATTGCCAGACGGACAATATTGAAATTTTTAACAGTGTTCTCTTTCAGAGTTCCCTCTCGCTCCACCTTTCAGAACCCCTTTTCTCCAGCCATCTGTAAAGCAAGTCCACTGCAGCAGTTTTGCAGAGTTCACACCGAAGGTTACATAACACACGCCGCAGGCAATTAACTTCAAACTGAATCTGATAAAGCCCCCCATCAGCTCTATTAACGCCCATTCATAATGACAGCAAACCTGACCTTACGAGCCCATTAGTTAACTGATTAACCCAATATAAGAAAAGGTGAGAACAGACGTAGGGTGCTAGATATGGACCTTTCTGTAACAGGTCCAGCACTCCAGAGAATAAAACTATGGGTGACATTTTCTGCTTTAAACCATCTTCCTAACTGAAACAGACTTTGCAGTCCATCATCAGCCGAACAGAACTCTTAGAGTCACTTTAAAAGGCCACAGATTTATGCTTATATGTTTATAATGGACTGATATACATTATATTCGGCTGCCATGATGGCATTTATATGATGCCATTTCCCCATAATGTCTCAAATCATTTAAGTGGCATCATTCTTCAGAGCGAACAACCTTTGATTGGTGGTTATAAGAGGGCAGACAGCTAGATCACAACTATCCTGCTATCATGGAGTGCACAATCAGAAACAAAACTACAATGCAAAAAAAGCTAATATGATTTGAGAGCATCTACACTAGAGGACAAATGTTTGAGGTCGGTAATACTTTTTTTTAATTGAATTTGAAAGAAGAATTTATTTAATCAAAAATCAGTATTTTTAATATTTACTTTAACCAGTAAATATTGTAATATTGTTGTAAAATGTTAATTTAAAATGAAATGTTTATATTTGAATAATAGTAAATTGTAATAGTAAAGCTGAATTTTGTCACATGATCCTTCAGAAATCAATCTAATATGCTGTTTTGGTGCTAAAAAAAACCATTTCTTATTATTAATGTTGAAAACAGTTGTGCTGCGTAATATTTTGTTAAAAATTTATAATTTTCATGACCGATAAATGGCTGATATTAAAATGCTATACTATTTTGTCTAAATAAGTTACAAAATAAAATAAACACACAATATTGCTATTGGTAAAATTAGGCATCTCACCATTTTAGTGACATTAAGATTAACTTTAAGTGAGCGATAGACAAAGGCAAAAACAATATAAATGTAAAAATAGACTTTAATATTAAAGTCTTGAAGGTTATTTCAAAATGCATCCTTAGCAAAAAAACAACAACACACATACACATTCAGTAACTCACTCAAGAATGCAATTCCTGATCAAAACCTTTAGAATGCCTAGCCTATTCACAACATGAACTTGTGCAAATGTCTTTCTAACTCCACATGGAAAGTCTATTTAACATCTGCACTACATGGCTGAAGCAGAACGCCTGAGCCATCAATTAACTGAAATTGGGTACATGAGACAATACAATATCACTGGCCAGGAAGAAGATAATGTAATTCTGCCCGTTTGCCCAAGCAGACAAATCCAAAACACACACACACACTAAATACATGAACGCACACAGGAACACACGCATGCACACAAACACACCACCATCCAGCTTTCCATCTATTTAACGCATTGATTTCTCCTCCCTAGCTGAAGTATTACCATCAGCATCCTGTATCTGTGTTATAGGATCTGGCTTCTTTAGAGAATTCGAGACATGTCCCTTTTAGAGCCGTGCCTTCAATCACAGCTGTCTCCATGCCAGTCCCACTCACAGAGAAAAATGACTGTACACTGTCTCTACGGCAACGCAAGGGTATTCTCCCGGGAGAAGGTCTGAGGAGAGATGGAGGGCACCGAGATGTTGACACGTGCACATTTACACAAGGCATGACAAGACAATCATCAGACCTCTTTTGTTCCTGGCTACCTCTTATGTGAAACCAATTTTTAGCCTTTTTACCCCTTGGCTATACAAAATTACAGTGCTCATTTGCAATTATGTCAGTTGCTGGCAAAGAGCATCTGGGTAAAGATTTTAACACCATTGGCGGTTCAAACAGATCTTTTTATGTAAGCTATAATGCAAGCTATAATGCAACAAAATCTGAAAATGTATTATTCAGTTAAACTTATAAAAAAAACTGGTATAAGGCACTTCCTCTAATAAATGATTTTATTGCATAATAACAGTAAACCAAGACTCACGTTCACTCACGTCAATCAAATTCACATTTCTATTTGTCTCATGGAGATGCCAAAGACTCAGACAACAAAAGGGCGATGAGAAAAGATAGCATGAGGAAAATATGAATTTTCTTATGGCCCTAGTGATCAGAAATTCCTCTTTGCTTTCAGCACCAGTGCAACTGAATGAATTTAAACCAGTGGTTTTAAATATTTGTATTATTTTTTATTTTTGGCATTAAAAAACTAGTGTCAGGATTTACTAATGACACGCAGTGAAAAAATTGCACTGAAAAGGTGTGGACAGGGTTATTTTTTGGGGCTGACCTTATTGCATATGCATTTGTAGGAGTTTCCCTTTCAGACATAACATTTATGGGAGGAGAGTATTTAAATGAATCATGTGAGGTGATTTAATTAGGTTTACGCAGGTCAATTTACTGGGATTTGCGCTCAAAATAAGCACGTCTTAAACCAGATGCTAATTTGCGCTGCTCTTGGTAGATTGCATTGGTCATTATGGAAGCAATCTTTTTTTATTTATTATTATTTGCTCATCGTCAGTAGATCACGCCCAGAACTTTCCAATCCCATCGGTACCTTTTAGGAATTGCGCTCTCACAATAATGTGCCCTGTTATTAGGGCTGCACGATATTGGAAAAAAAATTACATTGCAATATTTTTTTCCCCAACGATATATATAGCGATATTGAGAGCCATCAATCCAGGCTAAAGTCAATAATTACTATTCCATGATATAAATAATTTCACTAATAAGCAAGCTTCATTACAAGTGACAAAAAGGTCACTTAATATTTTATTCCAAAATTAGAACATTTCTGTAAACACAAAAGCAGAACACATTTAAACAGAAGCTTTACACCAACCCCCCTGATTGGTTTACAACAATATAACTTAAAATAAATATATTTTTTATAAAACAACTTATAAGCATTTTGGTTCACAATCTTTTGTTTTTAAGTCGACTTTTCTTAGCAAAAGTGCCAAAGTAAAACGGTGTTGGTCATCATCATAATCATGGCACATATCTTTAGCGATATGAAACGTTTTTGCGTCTGTTATTTCTTTCTGTCGTTGAGAGCCTTTCTGGTAAGGTGTCACACTGGCAAAGGCATCACAAATATTTGTTTGTTTGGTTTTGTCCAGATTTGACTTTGTGTTCGTCGTAAAGAGCTTTGTGGTGCCGTTTTAAGTGATCAGACAAATTGGTGGTGTTTCCTTGTTTTGTGGCCACAACTTTATGACACTTCATGCAAAGTACCTCTTTTTGGTCAACATCCTCCTTTTTGTAGCCTAAATAGATGATTTAGACTTTCTTTTTGGTACGAAATCCTTTTTTTTGCGGCGGATCCTCTTTTTAGCAGTTCGTCGCGCAGTTTTAGCAATGAATGTTGGCTGTGAGCGGTGAGCAGCGGCACAGCGAACCAATCACCAATCACGAACGTGCATGTCACCCCAGCAACAAGCCACACAACAAACTCGTGTTTACTGTGTGCTACCGTTCTCTTAATACACCATGGGCTACTACCCTTCACATCGCATGTTCCGGCGATGTGACTATCGCTCACGTGCACATCGCGATGTCGATGTTAAAACAGAATATCGTTCAGCCCTACCTGTTATTATAATAAAAATATAATACATGTAAAAGAAATACTTAACTATGCAAATGCAAATATGGACTGTTGCAAAACATGCCCTCTTCCTCAGATCATTAAAAAAATGACAACCTTGTTGGGTCAAAAATACCCAGCGCTTTTTGACCCAACACTGGGTAGCCAAAAATGACCCAACATTGTTTTTTTTTAACCCAGCATTTTTTAGAGTGCAAGCTAAAAGAAAATATGACCCAAACTATATTAAATGCAAATTCACTAGCATTTTAGTGTACTTTTGTACAGTGTGAAATCAGGAACCTGAAGCAAACCCAGCTGATCCGCGCACAATCATTCACTACAGTAAGGTTTGGACTTGGACAGATTTCATATGTAGAATGACATATGCTGCTAACAAGCAGTCTCAGCACAGTGGGGCAATTCACCACAATGGAGTGATTCAGGATACGATTAATATGCTCTTCAGAACGCAGACTACCTCAGAGATTCCAGAAAACTGCCATGTAAAAATAGCTCCCTTTCTGCATCGGTCTGGCTTCACATTATCAACAGTTCTGCAAAGAGGAACAAAGAGGTCGATTCACAAATTGCCTTACAAAATGGGTTTGACAGAAAATTGTGCATTGAACTTTAACTTAAACTAAAATGTGCTGCCATGTTTGTCGATCCATACATTTAAAAACCAAAGCAGTCCAGTCAATAATGCAACTGAGGAGAAAGAAGCATGCTGTAATTAAAATGAGTATCAGCAACAATCACGCTGGGCATCAGCTATTTTTTTAAGTGCCGTGACATGCAACTATGCTTCAGTTGAGCTCCATTTAATGAAGCATATGTGCTGCTCTTCATTCACCACTGCAAGATTTCTTTTTATTTCTTTTTTTGGCCTTGTAAACTCCTTAAGACTTTGATTTTAGTTCTTATTTAGGAATTTTTTTTGGATTGACAGTCTGAATTGCCATGGCCTTCAACACAGGCTGGACATTCTACTACATATCCTCATTTCGTTTGACTTTCATATGATGATTTTACACGGTTAAGACAAAATCTTTGAAATATACCAAGATATGTTGGTACCAGAAAGCAAACCAAATTTCCACATCCAGAATTGCATAATTGCACACTGTGTTTTCTAAGTTACATCGTTAAAATTGGTAGTTTTGATAAACTCTACACAAATGTCCTCTATTTTTCTCCAGTGTTCTTCTGCCTGGGCAATTATTTGAATTGTTGTTTGAAGGGTTTTTTACTCTACATACCACATCAGTATGTTTTATGTCGAATGTCACATGAACAAACAGGAAACAGGTCTCATCACATCAGCTTGTTGGAGAAAGAGCAGTATGAACTGACAGCGATATCTATGGACTTTTGTAATGCGTTTTAATATTCGAATGTTAGTGAGAAGAAAAAAAAATTGTGTTAGTGAATTTGAAATAGACATCGGTCATCAAAGACTAATGGAGATGAGTACATTTTGATTTTTTGGGGTGAAACTATTCCTTCATCAATGAACACATTGAAAAAAAATAATGCCTTTCTTGCAGCTCCATAAACTGTCATTTATTAATTATACCCACTATCAATGTATACTTAAAGGGTTAGTTCATCCAAAAATGAAAATTCTGTCTTACCCTCATGTCGTTCGACACCCATAAGAGCTCAGTTCATCTTCGGAAAACAAATGAAGATATTTTAGTTGAAATCCGATGGCTCAGAAAGGCTTCCATTGGCACAATGCACTTTACACTCTTAAAGGGATAGTTCACCCAAAAATGAAAATTTCAGGAAGTGATGTCTCTACACTAGATCGTGTACATTGACCTTCTTTCCCGGAAGTGCTGCGCTTTCGGGGCTGTTGGACATGGTGTTGTATTTGAGGTAAAAAAAATATATAAATACTGTTCGGTTTATCGCACAAACCGATCATTTCGTGTCTTAAGACATTAATGTGTCGTCACGAGCCGCATGGATTCATTCGAAGTTGTCTGTGCATGTTTTTTTTACTCTAATAGAATTAGACCCCATTGACATGCATTATATGAGTGACACACAGCATCGGTTGAAGTTAAAAATCTCCATTTGTGTTCTACTGAAGAAACAAAGACACCTACACCTTGGATGACCTGGGGGTAAGCAGATAAATGTCAAATTTTCATTTTTGGGTGAACTATCCCTTTAAGACCCATAAAAGGTACTAAAGACGTCGTTACAAAGTCCATCTCACTACAGTTGTTCTACAATAACTTTATGGAGCGACGAGAATAGTTTTTGTGCGCAAAAAAACCCTAAATAACGACTTATATAGTGATGACCAATTTCAAAACACGGCATCATGAAGCTTCGAAGTGTTATGAATCAGTGAGTGGAATTATGATTCGGATCGCGTGTCAAACCGCCAAACTGCTGAAATCACATGACTTTGGCGATCCAAACCACTGAATCGACTCACTGATTCATAACGCTTCGAAGCTTCATGATGCAGTGTTTTGGAATCAGTCATAACCTAAATAACGACTTATATAGTGTTTTTGCGCACAAAAACTATTCTCGTCGCTTCATAAAGTTATTGTAGAACCACTGTAGTGAGATGGACTTTGTAACGACGACTTTAGTACCTTTTATGGGTCTTGAGAGTGTAAAGTGCATTGCTGCCAATGGAGGCCTTTCTGAGCCATCGGATTTCAACTAAAATATCTTCATTTGTGTTCCGAAGATGAACGGAGGTCTTACGGGTGTCAAACAACATGAGGGTAAGTAATTAATGACAGAATTTTCATTTTTGGGTGAACTAACCCTTTAAGGATGAAATTAGCTCTGCTATGTAAATGCATAAAATCATTTATTCAATGGAAATCGCTCACAAGATAAGATGAAAGCATAGTAAGTTTATTTAATAGTTTACTTAATAGTTAATAGTACCATCAATGGTGTCTGAAGGTTGAAAAGCAGTCCAAAAGCAGTTCAGTCTGCCTCTGCCAAGGCTGCCATTAAAAAACCTTTTGACGCAGGAAAACCAACAAAGCATAAACTAAAGCCTACAGGTGTGAAAATACATTCTTTAGCAGAAACCATGACAGAAAGCCCACAAAACCTTAACAAGCTAGTCTATGCATGTTATTAATGTATGTTTATTTGCAACCCCAAATGAAACAACTGACAACTATGCTTATCTATCCAGTCTCATCTAGTCAGCTATTATAAACAATTATACACAATTAGCATTTGAGTACCATTATGTCTACCTTCAGGCTGCATAGAGCATAGATCCGTGATCATTTGGGACCGTATCTTTCCGGTGAGCACTCTATATAAAGGAGATCCTGAGCCCCAGCCATTGCTGAGGTTTTAAAACTCTGCCTGGCGCCAAGAACCCCTGCCAAAAACACAAACCACCTGCTCTCCCCTAAACTCAGATCACAGAGAAGGAAACTCATGGAAAATGACAGAAAAAGAAATCAAACTCAAGCCCTAAAAACAAAGCTCAGATCACTTATCAACACATATTACCACATTCAGTGATTTAAAGAAGGACTGCTTGTATGTGTTTCTTGTCATGTGTTTTGGGCTTTATCAATGCAATTATGAAGAGAAGGCCTGAATATGGTCATGCCAGACTCAGACAGCACACCCACGGACCACCCACAGTCTGTTCACACATCTGATGCATACTGACACAAAAATGGCAAAAAGTCTGAAAATGTGCTGTTTCATTTTGGCTTTTTTTTTTGCTAAGTTGGGGTGTTAACACAAAATCTTTGAAATATACTAAGATAATATGCACGCTGTGTTTTCTAAGTTACATCTTTAAAATTGGTAGTTTTGATAAAGTCTACACACTGATGTCCTCTATTTTCTCCAGTGTTCTTCTGCCTGGGCAATTATTTGAATTGTCGTTTGAAGGGTTTTTTACTCTACATACCACATCAATAGGCTTTATGTCGAACATCACATGAACAAACAGGAAACTGGTCTCATCGCATCAGCTTGTTATAGAAAGCGCAGTATGAACTGACAGCGATATCTATGGACTTTTAATGTAATCCATTTTAATATTCGAATGTTAGTGAGAAGAAGGAAAAAATTGTGTTAACTTTTAGACATTGGTTATGCTCATCTTGGGTAGCGCCTTTGAAGGCATCTTGAGTAAAACAGCTCTATATCTAACAGTATACGGATTCAACCTGTTTTACAGAATACGGAAGTTTGTTGCCCATAATCCGCATTATTGTAATATTTTAGTATTTCAACTATTTCAGATAAACCATAGCCCATGGGGTGTCCAATTCAGCTTCTGGAGTGCCCGAGAATTTAGCTCCAACCTGTAAGACACTTGGCATTCATTGGAAAATGTTTTTTCCAAGCGACAACCTTCCGGTCTCTCTCTTGAATCCAACACAGAAGTGACTTAAACTGCAATTCATCGACTGGCCGCTAGAGACAGGCTCCAAAGTCATCCCATGTTAAAAGGCCCAACTTTACAGCAGAAAAAACATTTTTTACAGCCTGGTACAAAAAGTGGTTTTGGTCTATATAGCCAATTTTTCCCTTAATGACAACTATGTGTGTGTGGGGGGGGGGGGGTATAACTCATCCGTTTAAAATATGTTAAGCCTAAAAGTTCTGCATAATTAAGGGAGTGGCCACTTGAGTAACTGGTGGATTGCCGCTGCTGTCACTACTAGCCGTTTGTCTGCTGTCAACCAGGCACCTCAGCTCCACCCATGTCCCGCATCTTTGCCCATTTTCGGTGGTGGCAAGTATGTGCAAAGATGGCGACGGCCAGCTCTGCCCACTTTGGGCTTCAAAAATGCTCATCAGAAACCAACGGGTGACGTCACAGACACAGCTCATTGTTTTAAACAGTCTATGTTTTTTTCACTTTATAGTAGGGTTGTCAAAGTCAGTACTAAATTTAAAAAATGTGATGATACCAGCATTTCCCCCTAGTATTTTGAGCTCTGTTGAGCGTATTCTGATGTACTTAAACACCTCTGATTGGCCATTGTGTTCACGCACTCAACATATATGTTTGTGATTGGCTACAATGATCAATGTTATCTTTGCCGCTCTTCGCCGAGCGCTTACAGATACACATGGGAGCATTTGAAAGCAGCCATCTATCATAGGCTGTAGTAAAATTTAATTTCAGTAACGACTTTGTACCGGCACTTTTGACAACCCTACTTTATAGTTCGTCAGACCTTCTTGAACATTCTCAATGTGGTCGATTCTCGGCCAGATAAATAAGAATTCAGTTCAACACCAGTTCAAACTCTGACTTCGCAAAACTTTGACAGAGATTACCAATATAATTAGCTAAAGTAAACATGCATATATAGATCTAACCCACCAGGAAAACCAAGTATCTCCATCAAGTACAATTTTTGCCATTCAAATTCAAAATCACTGAGACATTTGAAATGCAAATTAAAACCACTACTAATATGTCCTATCTTGGGGTGTAAAAGTAGGCATTTGGACTGTCTTGCCTTGCTACTGAAAGAGGCACTGGGAAGCTGGCAGGCCCTCGCTGCCAAATCCTGACCCATTACATAACACACTCCCTGTACTGACACTCTGATTATGACAAGCCTGAAAAGGAGAGAGGACAAGCAGGAAACAGCCTCATCCACCCTCCCCACTGCTCCTCTGCGTGAGGGGAAAGACTAAAAAGTCTAATTCTACAACTCCGGCTACTTCTCCACTTGGAGCCTCTCTATTTAAATGCAAATAAAGCTTTGTGGCAGCTGAACAGCTTGGACGGAGGAGAGGTGCACATGCCCCCTGGTCCTTCTGGGGCCCTTGGCCTGGCGCTCATCCACTGGGTCTTAAAAATGTTTATTAATAAGCAACCAGCTGATAAGAAATCAAGAGTATCAGCAAGATTGTGAGTAGCTGATGCATAATGTATCCCTTTTACTTTGACTAATATCAAGAGTCTGGGTTATAATTTGCTAAATGTATACACTATGGCCCCCAAATGGTCGCCATTTATAGAATAAATTGAAGTATAAACTAATTACAAATAGTCTCTAAGCAGTTTAAATGAACCATATAAAACGTAACATACTATTAGAAGATATAATATATATAATATAGTTTAGGAACATAACATAATATATTCAAAACAATTATGTATGAATATGAATCAGCCTAACAAGATTGGGTTACAAAAGATTAATTTTTTAAAATATATTGGTTAGTGTTGGTTTGGTCCAATGGACATTCTTGCACAAGGCTTTGATTGAATATTAGTTGCTATGGCAATAGTCACTGTCTGCTTGCATTGAAAGTGAATGGGAAGGGCATTCTATGAATCACATAACTGTGCGGCACTAAGCAGCCCTGCACAAACTATTGAGTGGTGTGTTCTCCTGTGAGTGTGTTTGTGTGTGGTAGGACCATGAATCACTGCTGGCCACTCGGCCTGTATCACATTAACCTGTCATTTACATTCCTGCTGTGTGATGTATGGTCAAGCGGGGTCTACAACCCCGATTTAGAGCAGGTAGGCCGATTCACAAGCCACATATGATGAAAAGAAGTTAAAACAAAAGGGAAAGAAAAAAAAACACACACTCAGGCACAGATGTTTAACAGTTGTGTTACAATACAAGACTAGGTCTACTAGGTTAGCTCAATTTTCTTGTATTTACAAAGCTTTCAATGATCCCTTTTAAAGCATCATCAATAGTCATTCAAACATCTTTGGCTATTATGTCATATCACAATGTTGAGCATCCTGCAATCCCTTACACCTGTCCTAACGTGTCCTAACTACACGCGACACGCTATAAAAGATATCTTTTCCATGTTAATGAGAGTTTTTGCGATGATTCTATTTTAGAAACGGTTTCTATTTCTGCGACGTCGCGGCTGGAACAACAACACAAAACATAATCTCAGGTAATGTTTTTGTGCTTTATTTAAATGTTAAAAGCGTGTATTGTGACTTTGAATATCATTTAGTGCTCACAGCTTTGTAACGTAGTAGTACTAAAAGCAACAATGGATAATTCACATCAGATCTTGAAATTAACCAAATGGAAACAAGAGCGTTCAAACTGTGAACAAACAAGTACGTTCTATGACAAAGATTGTTTTAGTAAATCAGTGTGTATTTTAGTAATGTTTAAATGGTGTAATATTTGTGAATTTGATTATTGTAGGCTATCCATTTCCTTGCAAGTGCCGTCAAGATAAATCTCTGGTGCCGTGCACTTGCCGCGAGAGCCCGCCCACACGCTGTTCTGATTGGCTGTAGTTTTTGATTGATTTGTAGCATCTCGTAGTCGCGTCGCATCTGGTGTGGACAGATAAGTTTCTTGTCGCTGGAATCTTATTGTGTCGCATGTAGTTAGGACACAGTGTTACACTTGTTCTAGCAATTGTTTGAGTAGTGTTTGATCAGGGCAAAATATACTTTGTTTCAAAGACCAAACTGTCAACTAACAATCCATCAACGTGCACTTTTTAAACTTTTTTGAGAAAGAATCTAACACCTGTAGTAAATATAACATGGGAAAGTTGACAGACAAATCGTTCAATTTGTTTCCTTAACAATGAGGGTAAAAAGTAGCCTAACTGAGGTGAAGCTGAAGCTAAACCCATTTTATCAAGCTAAACCTGTTTTTTGAGTACACACATGCTTTCAACTTTCAACATTTCACTAGAAAAAAAATGTTAGGAAGTCTGAGAAAACCTCAGACAAAGAACTAAACATAAAACCAAAAAAACTGGTAGAACTTGTAGCAAAGTATTTCTGCATACACGTGAAACTAGATATATCACATTTCAGAATATCATTTTCTTGCATAATTAAATTCCCTATTATGGTTTTTTGTCTTGCAATACTCCAACAAGGTTTAAAAAAAAAAAAAAATATATATATATATAGTGTCTTTATCTCTCTAAGAACTCGGGGGTAAATAAAACAATTAATTGGAGCAAGTATGGCCAAACACTTTGCTGCGTAAAACAACCAGGAGTGAAAAAATCTACAATATAGTCAACACTGAATATTTTCTATTTTTCTAGCATTCATTTTTATTTTATATCTCTGGTTCATGAATCCCCAAAAGTAAATCGTCTAACAGATTTTAAAGGAACAAAATAGTCAAAAAGGATAACTCTGCCCCATGTCATTCCAAATCTGTATATCTGTAAGTGTTTAGCAAGCTTCAAAAGGATGAGGACTAGCACTGGAATTGAAACCGAAAAACCAAGGTCATCGCTCATATCCCAGTGTATCGAGTGCTGAGGAAGCATCTGGAGCTGAAATTCCGATATGGTAGGCGTTTCTGACATGCTCTGTAAGTGGTAGACCAATCACAACAGACTGGGACGTCTGACCAATCAGAGCAGGCTTAGGGATTTAGAGAGACTGAAACTTCACATGAACCGTTTTCATCTTTGAACCGTTTCATGAACCGTTTTCAGACTCTTTGAGAAATGAGGTGATGTGCATGTATTTTATGAAAAAATTTAAGTTTTTTTTGACCTTGGATGCATGTAAACCTATTGTAGGAAACGGTCACAACAAAATTAGGAAGCTTTAAAATAGCATAATAGGGGCACTTTAACTCTTTAGTTCCAAGAAATGATGACACACAATAGTGTAATCTCATTTGGTCTGGATGAGTGTGATAATTTGATTGTTGGATACATGTATTTAGTACATTTATGGAATTTGCATTTGACCCTCTTCTGTACTCATCTTGACAGCTTGAAAGGCTCCTGTGAATTTCAAAACATTAATTATGCAATTTGCATGTGCATGTGTCAGGGGCGCGACGCTTCTGTTTAATTAAGCAAGGTTCCACATGGAAAGCATGCATGAGCAGGGTGTGGGAAGGTTTATGCTAATTTACTCTCAGCTGCTCGTAAGGATTGTTTATCATCCTAACAGGGGATTTTACCAGCAGCATGCATATTATGCTCGTTTTTTGCACAGTGATTGGTTTGCGATGGTGGGGTCTCTTTAGGGCCGTTTCAGGAAGCTTGTAATGAAATGCAGATTTAAATCACTTGTGTCATGGTGTGAGTTATTGCTACCTGGCTGGATTCATACGCTAGAGACGGAAGTTATCAGGATAATGTTGTGATTACTGCTCTGTTATTCACATGGTGATTTGACTGTGTAGTATGCATTAATGAGGACTAAAATTGGACTGAATATCATTACCAATATGACATCATGAAAGAGCACTGAAGTGTGTCGTTACTAGCATTTGCGGCCTCTGGGGTTATACAAATTGCAAAGTTACAAAATGATAATAATTCTGTTATTATTGAATCACCCTCATGTGATATCTTTGTTTTTTGGGTGAACTTTAAAGGGGTCCTTGATTATGATTTCACTTTTTTAACTTTAGTTAGTGTGTAATGTTGCTGTTTGAGCATAAACAACATCTGCAAAGTTACGACGCTCAAAGTTCAAAGCAAAGGAGGATATTTTTTTTTTACAGAAAACGCTTTTTAAGGACTACTACAAATGGCGGGCAGGGACTACAACGAGCTTCTTCCCGGGTTGGTGACATCACAAACCCTAAAATGCACATAAACCCTGCCCCCGGAAACATGTAACAAAGGGGGTGAGCCATGTTGAGAAGAGGAAGAGTTGTAGAGCACATTTGAGAGTTTGCTCAAGCTGTCGCATCCATCTTTTGACATTTATTGCAATGCAGTACGTAACACAAATGCAATAGCATGTCATAAAAGCAAGATGACAGCATAAGTTATAACCGTAATTAAGTGGCCGGAAGTCATTCATTTTCAATGGGAGCCGGCGGCGAGCTCCGGCGAGAGCGGCGCGGCGTGTCTTGGACGGTTTGGGCGTCGAGGAGAGTTTAAATCAGGTCAATTTTATGGTAATGAGCTATGACGTGGTTCGGCGGCAACCAGGCGGCAACCAATTGGAATGTAGAAGTGCTCCGCTTGAGAGGATTCCACAGAACGCAGTGCTGTAAACTTTGGTCCCTAACACATTAGTTCCCAAGCAAAAGGTTGATCAATGCTGTGGCGGGTTTGATAAGAAGGCGCGCAACACTATTTATAGGCAACATTTTCATTATAGAACGCTTGTTTTTCACAGGGATGCAATTCATTTGCTCAAAACAACACCGATTTGACCAATTTCATTAATGCTGCACTTCAACCAGGACCGTTATTGTAATGTAGACTGCACACAAATTAATGTTAATGTTAATTAAAAACCAAGGCTAGCAAACGTCTCCTATAAACTGCATGTTGAAATTAGACTAGCACTTAACCATGAACACAAAAGCCACACCACACAAATGGTTCTTAATTGGTTTATTTCGTTAGCAAACATGTAACTATAATTGTCAAGTTCTTTCCATCGATCTGGGTTTTTTTTTAACTTTCATATTTAAATGATTTCATGAGGTTAACTTATACGGTTATACCCTACTTGTGGTAAGTCAGCACAAATGCCGATCAACATTATTGTTTGCTTTGGCCCCTTTAAATACAGTTTAAAAAAAGACTAAGCACTTGATCTACGTCAGAGCGTCAGCGCGTCCACCGATCTTTCTACAACGTCGTTGGCAGGGCGGCCCGAGCGAATTTTGACGCTCTCGCCGGTGGCGGTGTGAACGCAGTTATTCTCATATCTCCCTACCTACCTACCTCTTTCTTTCTTTGCTTTACCCTTCATCTTTTCAATCTTACATAATTCATTGTGACTTCAATTATTCAGAATATTTAAAAAAGTTGCTTAGATGTTCCCAACCTCCTTTTCGTACATAATGTAGGTGAAATGTTCTATTATGATTATATATGCGGCCCTTCGCCAGCTCATGTCTCTGGATCTTCACTTAACATGTTTTACTTCACTACCATTCCCTTGGGTTTACATCAACAGAGAGGTGCCAGACTGTAGGGCAGCTTGTGTTAATGGCTCCAGAGCTTTAACTAAAGGCACATTTATATTTGGATCTCATTCACCAAGCACTTTACTGATTGTTACAAGAATATGTATCAATATGAGCTAGATGATTTTGACCACGTCATTTTTTTTATCCATTCAATCTGCTTATGATAAATTGCTGTGGTTACAGAAAATCAAAGGGTCTCCATCAGCTAACAGAGCCCCGACATGGGTCTGTGTCACTGGGGTCCGTCTGCCATTAACAAGCCACTTTGTAGCTTGCTGCTCAAACTCCCAATGATTGAAGATAAAGCTCATTACTATTCCAGACTACATCTCCCTTGTGTAACCACCAGATCTGCTCTTGACAAAGACTGACTATGGTCTCTGACCTTCTGAATTTGAAGATCCGCTTAGAACGCCTAACCAAATGTGTTATGAAAAGCAAATACAGTACCAAAAAAATACCTGGAATATATTAGTGTATATATATTGAAATATATCACTAAAACTAATGTAAGTGAGGCCTGCTGGATTCATATATAATCTGGCTTTTTCAAAATTCTTGGGTACCATTTCATTTCAGATGGGGGGAGGGCTGGTCCACATTTTAATGTTAATGGCATTTGTTCACGAAGCGAGTGGCAGTATTATAGATCACAACCGTTATGTAAATCCAAAGTATGGGACGGGGCCCTCTATGCTTGAGAGCCATGTGGCCTTCTCAAACACTGAGGGGCAAGACTCTCTTTTAACAAAAGCTACTCAAGCGAGAATCACATGAGAGGCGTTTAGTGTGAAGGGACCCTTGAGTAGAGGAACAGACTTTGTAAATCCCACCGCAGATTCAGTGTGCATCACATTACACTTAATCCCTGCAATTCAGCACAGTTTTAAATGATGAATATTAATAAAGCAAACTGAGAAAAATGACCAAACCCCTGCTGCTGAATAAGCAAACTCATTTTAAGTGGAAGCTAACTAGTAAAGTGGTAATACTACTAACCATTAATAATTAATGACTAATCTCAGTTATCATTCACCCTTTCTCTGGAGTTTACAAATTATCCATCCTTTTCATTTCAATGGCTAGGGTCCTTTGAACTTTCACCATCATTGTTGAGTAGCCAATCAATGAACTGCTTCTGCAACGCCCTTCCAAACCAAACCTAGTCAGTTTCTATTCTAAACATTGACAAGCTCAGTCTGACAAACAACAACTGTACCCTACAGTCTGGAGCTGGTTACAATACTTTGGGAATGAACACATTTAGTCAAACACAAACTGTCATTGGAGTCCATTGAGGTGGAAAGGTTCTTGATCATTCTGTGCATCTCGTTCACAAAAGTAGATCACCATCTAAACATCCTCACTTGATCACAATACTTGTCCCTACACAGGCTCTGCATGCACAGAGATTATATATTGATGTAGTAATGATCTTTGTTTATTTCCCTTCAATACTAGCTCTGCCAAAAGTAAATTCTAAACAAAGGAGAAGAATTAACTGAGCTCGCTGGTCGCCTTGAAGTTCCACCCATCTGTGCAAAGAGCATGACACTACAATACACCATTCTACCCAGCAACAAAAACCCTCACCCAACCTTCTAGTTTTTCACCAAAACACAATGTATGCACAAACACCATTAATAGCAGGAATTTATGTGCATCAGCGCATGAGTCACCGCAATAAAAGTTTGAATATATTGAACCATTCCTGTGGACGCACAACACCCCGTGTCAACAGAATCAAAGTTACCAGTGTTGTTATTGTTGGACACATTTTTGACATGAGGAAAGGACAGATGGCTACAAAACAGCAAGGACATCCCACCCAACTATTGCACAATGCAACTTCAGACAGACACACACCAAGTCAAACATTTGGGTAAAAACTGGCAGTAAGAAGCCAGAATAAGACACAATCAGGTCTTGATGAACAAATGCCAAACCACTGCATGGACTTCATTGCTGTCCTATTTATGAGTCACTGGTGTGTGCTATTAGCAACAATTCTTATCTCAGTAGGCTTGTTATCTCATTACTACTAACCAGAATTTATTTACTTTATAGTTACTTACTGGGGAAATCATAACTGTTACTAGCAACAACCCAAATTCATTCTAGTGTCTAACACACTATTATCTAATAAATAAGTAGGCCTATTAGTAACCTCGATACTACTAACAGGGAAAGTTATAAATAGGATATATCTAATATCTAATCCCAAATTATAGAATTATTAGTAGCACGAATGCAATAGCACCAGAACTACTGGAAACATACAGTCCTAGTTGTAAAAGAATAGTTGATATCTGAAACACAGATCCAAATGTGTTACCAGCTAACAATGGACTAGTTAGTAGAAAAAGAATGTGTAGTATATAATGGAAAAACTACTAATAACTAACAGAAAGAATGGGGACTGGAATAAGACTAGGCTATCTAATAGGTTTAATAAATAGATATAGCTACATTAAAACATGGATGATTACTAGTAACGCGAGTAACATAAAATAGCTGTTAATTTTTGAGAGATAAATTTAAAAACCAGTTGATTTATTTACACAATCGGGCTGAACAAAGTAGCCTAATCTGTGTTTATGAGAAGCAGGTTATTAATCGGATCAGTAAACATCCAAGTGTCTCGCTACAGGCCAAGTGAAATGATGTTCATCTAAACTCCTCAAATGGATTCACATAAAACATACACATACCTTTCACTTGCGTTTCATACTCCGCAATTATCTCCTTGTCTTTCCTAATCTTCGTATGAGATGACATTTTTCTTGAGGTATAAACGTAGAATCCAGTGATATGTTGAGCCTTGCGCGCGAGCCCCCGACTGTCACAGTTTGCAGCTTTTCCCCTTCTGTCTCACCAGTTACTATCAGAAGTGTCCTTCAATTTACATCGGCTGGTAATCCTGATACTTTCCCCTTCAGGGAGAAGCAGCTGAAAGCACCCCGGGCACACCTGCGCTTTCTCAGATCCGATCCCTCGCGTTCAGAAGAGCTGCTGGGCTCGGGGAGAGGCTGCTCCTCCTTGCTCAAGATCTGCCATCTGAAGTGACTGGAGAAAATACAATTCCTACCTACAAGAAGAGGTTTCGGGATGAACGATGCGGCGTTGTGTCTGTGCCCATGCCGTTTATGTGGTCCTCAGGTCCGCTTGCTCTGGAAGGACGATTTGAGATGGCATAATCTGAGCTTGATTGGGCTCCGTTGCATTAGAATCTCAGCGGCAAAGCAAAGAACAGAATAGCGCCCGAGCGTCGTATGTGACTCCTCCTATTGTCGAATTCACTCCCTCAACCAATCCAATCAGTTCCATATGCACCCCTCCCAGGGCACACACACACACACTCACACACAGGGCGTTTCGTTTACACTTCCATTCTCTGAAGCCAATGTACTCAGCTCAAGGTATCATTTTCCTCAGAGGTATCAGAGTGTTTGTATTTTTGTCCCATTTCTCATAACTGTGAAGCTATACACACAAAAGGTTGAACGGGGCTGTGAGTATAACACTTCTTGACCTGCAAGACCAGGCAATAAATGCATCACAGACACAAATGACAATAAATAGGCTACATGTACTTTGTCATTATTGCAAATCAAACCCTGCCGGGGTGATCGTAGTGATGTTGTATAATGATTGTATCCTACCTCACATTAATAAATGATTGGACATGAAATACTGATATGAGTGTTTATTCAACTTGCTTAGAGGCATTGGAGATTCCAAACTTCAGCACAGCCATATAGGAAACACTGGTCATTCAGAGATATTCTGTCCTCTGAATGCTGCAACAGACCTATCAAAGTAGGCTATTCTACAGAGATGCAATAAGGAGGGTAAAATGCATTTCATAATGCAAAGATGAATAGCTTGAAGTAGCTAGAAAGTTAGTGAAAGGATCTTCGGGGAAGAGATCCTATCTCTACAGTTCACTATAGCATTTTATTTGTCAGTTTAGTCGGAAATGTGGTTAAAATGGAGGTTTATCAATTGCTAAACCACTTAACACTCCATTCATTCCAAATATGCCATTCATGAGGACATTGTGCAGTCTAAAATGAAGCATGAAGGGAAATGTTTTAGGGGAACAACAGCACCGATGTGCAATTCACACTCAAGTTTTTTTCTTTTTATTCTGCAGGGTGTTTCATAATTAGTTTGATTTGCATAATATGACAGCATGTGCTAATGCGTTTGGAAGTATTGATCTAACATCTAATTTGTTTTGCATCTATAACCTTGAGTGTTCAAGATGAATTTAGGAAAATGTCCAAAAGCGACGAGCATGACAAAAGCTTTGTTCATTCAGGTGTCAGAGATGTTCAAAGATTTGACGTTCTGAGAAGTGAAACGGTGGCCTGACAGTTCCTGTCAGCGAGGTGCTTAAACCTGCGGTCTCAGAGACCCACATTTTGCAGTGTGAGAAAAGCTCTTAGTGAAATGGGTCGTGGTCTGAGTGCCACGGCAAAATACTACATAAGATGTGAGCTTAGAATTCGGTTACAAAATCAATGGCTATATGGGCATCAAAGTCTTCCTATATTCAAACAACTTTTGCACAAAAAAGTACATTGTGAGAAATACATACAGCCTATTTCTCACCTGTTATGCTGGGGGGGGGGGGGGTCAGCACAGTATCTTCTGGTGCATTATTTTGCAGAATAGGCTGTGGGTGGAATGTGTCATTAACATGTCACCGATCTATTCCATACAATCAAAGAAGTTAAGCGTTAAGACCAAGTTAAGTTAAGACCAACCAACACAAGCATCTTGAGCTGTGTTTAATATACAAGACACTTGACCTTTTCGAAGCGCACTTTCACAAGCTTACCTCAGGAATTTATAATGGGAAATACAAACCGAAGGGTTAGATGTTTGCATTTCGGATGTGAAAAATATATTTTTTTATGATATCAATATCCAGCCTTCAGGTGAACTTAATTATTGCTCCTTGAATGATTCATAATCAATGCCGCCATATGTTTGGTCACATTTTTGTGTTTTGAAGCATCAAGAAAAGCAAGGGCTGTGTGGTATCCAGACATTACAGTTTTTCTCAGTCACTTTGGTGCATTTCTCAGATCACAACTGTGAACTACTTGTTCAAAATCTAGTCACTAGTGCACATTATAAAAGCAATTTCTCATTGATTTGAACAAATTGCAAATGCTTTGGTACAGTCTTAAAATGATGTACAATTGTCTGCTGTTTCCTACATAATCAATTTCTTGTGTCATGTTTATCAAAATGCATTATACCGGTTCTCTGTTGAATAGTCTTACCCCTCAAAACATAGGTGTTAGTTCTTTGCATAAGTCATTAAATGCGAGGTGGTTAAAGTAGATGTCATAATGTGGCGAGTGTATTTTCCCAGTTTTCTAAAAGAGCTCAGAGGTGCATTTCATGAAGCTTCATTTAGCAAACAGACAGAGCACAACACGATGTTACAATTTCTGACAATGGAAGAACAACAAGGAAACAAACAGGGTCAACAGTCGACATGAAGAAGAAGAGGAGTGTGTGGTGGAAGAGTACGGAGGCAAAACATTAGAAGAGGTAGTAGACGCGTTTCTGATTACAGTTTTTTTTATTCGCTTTGGTACTATTTTCACTAGTAAGGTGTACATTTTCAAAACTCTTAGTACAAAAATCTAAACTGATCACACTTGTAACACAGCTAGTCATTCTTTCAAAACCTGATGTAATGCTTTCATTCAGTGGCACATATTTTCAGTCCACATAATCATTGTTTCAAACACAAGATTATTGTAATATGTAATGAGAACATTTGGTTTAATCACTGAAACACAACAGTATGACCTTCTGTCAGTTTAGTACTTTTAACAATCAGTTCATCCAACAGCAAACAATGCAAGATACATGTTTCAAATCACCCTTGTTGCTGAATTATCTACAGTAACACAGGCTACAGATGCCACATAAGAAAATACGCTTACATTACCTAATTTATGTAATTTAATCTATAATGTTTGTAATAGTATCTATCTATTCAGTGTGTTATCAAAAGGTGTGATGAAGTTACGACACAGCCATGAGGTTCTGGGCTATAGAACAGAGTTTGCTGCCAATACAGTAAATGCTCTCACT